>NC_091165.1:44615274-44730274 GCF_040958095.1 Procambarus clarkii | reverse complement strand
AACCTCACTGAGGACCAAGTCACTCTCCTAAATCTGGGCATAAACTGTCATGTTATGTCCAGACCGAGTGAAATGGCCCGGAAAGTAGAGTTGGAAATTCTGTTGGACGACATATTCGACCTCGAGACACAAAAGAAGGTCACTACCAAAGATACCTTACAAGCAGAACTTATTGCAGAAGGAGGAAAGAATCGAGGCAACTACAGAAGCACCATACTGTCCCCCGAGCTTAAAGCGGCAGCTAAAAGCCTTCGTGAGAACAAGGAGATAGTTGTCAGGAGAGGTGACAAGTCGCCAATATATGTCATTCTTAAAAAAGACGAATATCTGGCGAAAATGAACATCATACTCTCTGACCAAACTAAGTTCCAAAGGGTAACGAAGGACACTACAGCCGAATTAAAAGCAAAGGTCAACAAACTGATCGAAACTGTGAACGCCAAGAAATCCGGACTCCACCTGCCAAAGATCATTGGGGAATATAAACCTGGATATGCGTATGGAAATGTTAAGACGCACAAGCCTGGAAACCCACTTCGGCCAATCATTAGCCAGATACCCACACCCACGTACAGACTGGCGAAGCGACTCAACGGCCTGCTGACTCCTTATGTTCCTTGCGCCTTCAGCCTGAAGTCTCCAAAGGAATTTGTGGACTTACTGCGGGGCGCACGGGCCACAGGGATAAGAGCCTCGTTGGACGTATAATCGCTGTTTACCAACGTACCTGTGGACGAGACAATCGGAATGATAGCCGACAGAGTGTATCGTGATCCAGCCTGTACTCCTCTTGACATGCCAGAAAGTATTCTGAGGAAACTACTCCAAGCTTGTACTAAAGAGGCACCCTTCTTGAGCCCGGATGGGCACATGTATAAGCAAGTAGATGGGGTCGCCATGGGTTCTCCCCTAGGTGTCCTGTTTGCAAACTTCTACATGGGAACCATCGAGCAAAAAGTCTTAGTCGACATGAACTTGAAACCGGCCATATACTGCAGGTATGTTGACGACATTTTTACACAGGTACCTGATGTCAGACATCTGCAGGAGCTGAAGGAGGCATTTGAGCAGAGTTCCGTGCTGCGTTTCACTTACGAGACGGAAAAGGATGGGAAGCTGCCTTTTCTAGATGTAACAGTCATGGAAAAGGGCGGAGGTTTCCACACTGCAGTCTACACTAAGGAAACATAGGAATGTGCCTAAATGCCAACAGCGACTGCCCTGACAGGTACAAGAGGAGTGTTGTTAACGCATACGTCGACCGTGCTCTCAGCCACAGCTCAGAATGGAAGCAAGTCAACGAAGAACTCTGTAGGGTAAGGCAGGTCCTAGTCAATAACGGCTTCTCCAATGGTTTCATCGAAGACATCATAAGAAGGAAAGTGAAAAGCCATGCAACCTCCGAAGAGACAACTAACACAACACCTATACCCCCTATTAGACTATTTTACAGGAACTTCTTTTCCACAGCTCATAAAACGGAGGAAAGGGTCCTGAAAGATATTGTTAATAGAAACGTTATCCCTACAGACAAAAATCAGAGGATACAACTGACGATTTACTATAAAACCAGAAAAACGGCCAGCCTACTCATGAGAAACTCTCCAGACACAAAACAGAACGCTTTAAAAGAGACTAACGTCGTCTATGCCTTCAAATGCCCACTTGGGGACTGTAAGCTCCAAAAAACCCAGTATATAGGCAAGACAACAACATCTCTTTCTAGGCGTTTAACGATGCATAAGCAACAGGGCTCCATTAAGGAACATATAATCTCTTCCCATAACCAAACCATCGCCAGAGAAATCCTAGTAAACAACACAGAAATCATCGATAGATACAGCGATAGCAGGCGGCTTGACGTTTGCGAGGCACTACACATCAAGAAGTCAACACCAGCAATCAACAGCCAATTATTGCACAACTATATTCTACCCACCTCAAGACTCCGCTCCAATATAGAAGCATCAAGAAATATGGACCAATAGGCTTTCTACAAACACTTCTATTCAATACCCATTGTTTCTGTTCTGTCTTGTGTTGATACTTTTAATACCCTATTAATATCCCCTATTGTTCTGTCTTGTGTTAATGCCACATCACTCTTCCCACCTCACTCAAATGTAGATACAAAATCAGAGAAACGCAAGTTCTAATCAGTTGTGTATTTGTGAAGTCTTTGAAAATGTAATAAGTTTTACGAAACGCGCCCGTGTCGCGTCAGACTAGAAATAAAAATGAATTTTGGAGAAGTGATTTTTGATTTACCTCCAACAGTGAAGCGTAATGTACGAAAGATTGAGAAAATTCGTGTTAGAATTATTAATCTTACTTTTTCGGTCATATTTAATAATATATGTCTACAGGAAAGACTGCTACCAAAATATACTAATATATACATACATATATATATACATACATATATATATATTATATATATATATATATATATATATATATATATATATATATATATTTATATTATATATTTATATTATATATACATATGGAAAATCCAAAGAGAAATATGAAAGAAAGTGAACGTTTCGGCCTGTTAAAGCCGTTGTCAACACCAGACTGACTAGAGGAGATAGAGAGAGGATACAAGCTGACACCTGGAACCTGACCCACCCATCTCTAGGGAAAAGATTAACCAGAAACAGGTACAGCTTAGCTTAGAAAGGTCAAAGAGGATTAAGCGGTCAGAGAATAAGGATGAAAGATTAAAGAAAAGCCTCATGAACACACAATATGCGAATATAAAATTGTAATGAGACATTGTAAGCCTCTCCATCAGAGTTTTTTCTTAAACTGTTGTGCAATATTATAACTTAAAAATGGATCAAGTTTGTACATACCAGTATTAACATTAATCAAGTTTGTACAAGTCCAGGTGTACCCGAGTCCAGGTGTCGGCTTGTATCCTCTCTCTATCTCCTCTAGTCAGTCTGGTGTTGACAACGGCTTTAACAGGCCAAAACGTTCACTTTCTTTCATATTTCTCAGTGGATTTTCCGCATAAAATGATCAGTGTTTTGTGATCGTCAATTGCATCAATGGATACCACGTACCAGTTTCTCACCTTCTCCTCTCTAACCTTCCCTTAAACCTTTTGTTACTAAACTTCGTTCTGCTTTAGTGAAATCTCATTCCTTAAAACTTCGCCTTCGTTTTCTTCGAAAATGCCTCAGTGAACAAGTGCTTCCCCGTTCATTATTACCCAACAGCGTTCTTAAATTGTCAGATCGACCGTTTGATGAGATTCAACGCATAGTGCTTATGAAAAACATCGATTTACTTAAATTTGAAGTTCGTGAATGTTTTAAAGTGGTAGATAAATGTAAGTACGCTTTTCTCCAAGCAATTCCGCCTGAATGGAACCGTTGTATAATGGATTACTGTTATACTACTTTGAGGTCTGCCTGCAGAAAGGCGAGTACTAAACTTGATTTCAAATTAAAGAAACTTATTAAACAAAGTGACTGGAATAAACACTCCAACCGGGATTTTGTTATAAACCTCTCGGATAGACAGCTTGATATTGACACGATTACTGCATTAGGATATGGCCTGAGCTTTGCCACATCTAACAAAACAGTCAATTATGTAGATATTGCCAAAGATTTCAGCAATCTCGAAAAGTATAGCGATGTCTCAATTGAAGATATTAATGTGTGCAAAGGTATGATGTATGGCGTTTTACTTAACAATTCTGTTCCTAATTGTCCAAGTCGATTTGTTCATGCGTTCAAAAATCTCAAAAAAGATAGTTCATTACACATTACCAAAGCTGATAAATCAAATGCAGTAGTTATTATGAATAGGGATGACTATGTCCGAAAAATAGAGTTACTCCTGGACGACAGGGATACTTATCTATTGATTAGTAGAGATTCTACTGAAAAAGTGATTGCACATTTTAACAAAATTCTTAAAACTGTGTGTAAAGGCGATAAAGAGTTGATATCTAGGCTAACAAGTCGATCCCCATCTCTACCTTACATGTATGGTCTCATAAAAACTCATAAGCCATATAATCCGGCAAGGCCGATTATTAGTTCAGTTGGTTCGGCGGCTTATAAACTCACTAAATGGTTAGTCAAAGTTTTGTCCCCTATAGTTGGTACTATTTCCAACTCACACTTGACAAACAATGTGGACTTAGTTAATAAGTTATCCACACTGAATTTAAATTTAGATTTTTAACTAATAAGTGTCGATGTGACCTATTTATTCACTAAAGTACCTGTAGATGATCTGTTAGAATTTCTACGTGAAGAACTGCCCAAATATAATTTGAGCTTGCAGACCAATAAAGTACTGGAACTTATCAAATTTTGTATTAAAGACAATTATTTTAGTTTTAATGGAAAAATTTTCAAACAAACATTTGGAATGGCGATGGGCAATCCTCTTTCCCCAGTTTTGAGCAATTTGTATATGGAATTCTTTGAAACAAAAATCTTATCCAGGATTATCCCTGCGAATGTTGTTTGGTTTAGGTATGTTGATGATATTTTGTGCTTATGGCCGTGTGACAAAGACCAGACAGTTTTTCCTAATGAACTTAATTCTTTGGTACCTTCAATAAAATTCACTTGTGAGACTGAGGAGAAAGGTACTCTTCCGTTTTTGGACATTATGATTCATAGAGTCATTAGAAAGTTCAAATTTAATGTGTATAGAAAACCAACCAACGCGGGGTCGTATGTTCATTTTTATTCGAATCATAGTAAAGTTAAACAGGCAGTATTTTCAAGAATGTTTCTACGAGCTTTGAGGGTATGCAGCCCTGAGTTTTTTGATGAAGAGATTGCTAAAATATATGAAATTGGGAAGAGTTTACAATATCCTAAGAGGTTTTTGGACTTCTCGTTTGAACAAGTCAAGCGTACGTTATATAATCACGTCCCCAAGGTGAAACCAGAAATTATTAACTCATTGGTGGTACCTTATGCGAGTGGACTTGAAAAACTGTCTCCGATTTTTAAGAAACTTAATATAAATTTGGTGTTCACTAATAGTACGATCAAATCCAATTTAATAAAAATCTCCCCTGATATAGCAGGATGTGTGTATTCGATTCCCTGTAATGATTGTGATTTTGTGTACCTTGGACAAACAGGAAAGTCCTTACAACTGCGGTTGTCACAACAAGCTTATAGTATTAGAACTGCCCAAACGTCTAATGCATTATATTTGCACACGAGTTTATGCGATCACACAATTAATTGGAATGGGGCGAAAAGCATTACCAATTGTGGTGATTTCGTGGAAAGGAATTTGATTGAGTCTGCTCTAATCAGTCAGTGTCCAAATCTTCTTAATGTTAGTACTGGTATGTACAAACTTGATCCATTTTTAAGTTATAATATTGTACAACAGTTTAAGAAAAAACTCTGATAGAGAGGCTTACAATGTCTCATTACAATTTTATATTCACATATTGTGTGCTCACGAGGCTTTTCTTTAATCTTTCATCCTTATTCTCTGACCGCTTAATCCTCTTTGACCTTTCTAAGCTAAGCTGTACTTGTTTCTGGTTAATCCTTTCCCTAGATGGGTGGGTCAGGTTCCAGGTGTCGGCTTGTATCCTCTCTCTATCTTCTCTAGTCAGTCTGGTGTTGACAAAGGCTTTAACAGGCCGAAACGTTCACTTTTTCATATTTCTCTGTGGATTTTCCGCATAAAATGATCAGTGTTTTCTGATCGTCAATTGCATATTATATATATATATATATATATATATATATATATATATATATATATATATATATATATATATGTTGTACCTAGTAGCCAGAACGTCGTGTTCGGCCTACTATGCAAGGCCCGATTTGCCTAATAAGCCAAGTTTTCCTGAATTAATATATTTTCTCTATTTTTTTCATATGAAAAGATAAAGCTACCCATTTCTTTATGTATGAGGTCCATTTTTTTTATTGGAGTTATAATGAACGTAGAAATATGACCGAACCTAACCAACCCTACCCAACCTAACCTATCTTTATAGGTTAGGTAGCCGAAAAAGTTAGGTTAGGTAGTCGAAAAAGAATTAATTCATGAATACTTGGCTTATTAGGCAAATCGGGTCCTGCATAGTAGGCCGAGAAGTGCGTTCTGGCTACTAGTTACGACATATATATTTATAATAATAATAATAATAATACAATAATAATAATAATAATAATAATAATAATAATAATAATATATATATATATATATATATATATATATATATATATATATATATATATATATATATATATATATATATATAATAATAATAATGTTTCATTGAATATGACGGCATATTCTGTATTTATTATTTTCTGGTTTAGGGCTTCTATCCCTCTAACTATTTTCTAGGCATCAGGGCTTAGCTGAAATAGGAGTTCTCCAAAACTCATTTTCGTAATTTTAAAGGTGAAGGAAAGAAGTGAATTACTATAGGAATGTATTACACTTATTTATACAATTTGCACAACGTTTCGAACCTCCATGGTTCATTCTCAAGTGAAGAGATTTTACAGGGCTGGTTGATTTTATACCCGCACTGGGTCAGGTGATAAGACAATAAAGGTGAAAACATGGGGGATACATAAGGGATAAATGTGGGGTGAAACATAAGAACATAAGAATAGAGGTAACTGCAATTCACATAAGAATAGAACAACCTAACATGAACACCCAAATCACAGAACTATTTACTCTACCCACCATGAGAGTAAAGACAAGACCAGAACATAACGATGCCAACACAGAAGACAATGTTCAACATAACAGGCCAAATACACTTGATTAATCTTTGTATGTAGATAGAAGCTGCTTCTTATGGGCCAATAAGCCTTCTGCAGTTACCTCTATTCTTATGTTCTTATGTTTCACCCCACATTTATCCCTTATGTATCCCCCCATGTGTTCACCTTTATTGTCTTATCACCTGACCCAGTGCGGGTATAAAATCAACCAGCCCTGTAAAATCTCTTCACTTGAGAATGAACCATGGAGGTTCGAAACGTTGTGCAAATTGTATAAATAAGTGTAATACATTCCTATAATAATTCACTTCTTTTCTTCACCTTAAAATTACGAAAATGAGTTTTGGAGAAATCCTATTTCAGCTAAGCCCTGATGCCTAGAAAATAGTTAGAGGGATAGAAGCCCTAAACCAGAAAATAATAAATACAGAATATGCGGTCATATTCAATGTAACATGTTTGAAAGAAAACCTGCTGCCAGTATACACCAATATAAACCCACATGACCCAGGAGTCCGCAATACAGAGTTTACCTATAGGTATAGGCAAGAGCTCATACGGCATCAACTAAACAAGAAGAAGGAAGCCCTCCAAACCCTTACAGAGCAAGCTGAGCATCTGTTAAACAAATGGACCTAGTACGACATCCCTATCCAACTCAAGCAAACCATCAACAGTGAACTATTTAACCTGAAACAACAACATAAAACTCGTGTAGAAACAAAGACACTCCGTAAGTTAACAGCCCTAAACGGTGGACAGTTAAAGATCCCTCGTCCTAAAGATGGCTGCATTAACCTGACTTCTTATGATCTTACCCAGGACCAACGAGACCTCTTAAATCTTGGTGTAAATTGTCAATTCATATCTAAACCAAAGATGCATCAAAAACGCCTGGAAATCTAAATTCTTCTGGACATCTATAAGCTAGAAGACAACAAAAAAGTCACCACCACTGACACACTTCAGGCTGAACTACTAGCAGAACCGGCGAAAAAACGAGGAACATATTCATCTACAATTTTAACCTCACGACTCGAAGCAGCAAAACAACTAAAAAATCTGAAAGACGTAACAATAAGAAAAGCCGACAAGACAGCAGCATATGTATTGATTCCTACCCAAGAATACATGAACAAAATTAGCGATATCCTTAGTGACGACTCCAAATTTCAACGAATTACGAGGAACCCTGTGGAAGACCTTAAGCGGAAAGTAAACAAAACAATTACAGCAATCAACGCAATGAAAGGTAGTGTGCATTTCAATAAACTTCAAGGCGACTATGGCTTAGGATATGCCTACGGCAATGTTAAGACACATAAACCAGGTAACCCACTACGCCCTATAATCAGCCAGATACCAACTCCAACTTATCACCTAGCAAAAAACTCAATGAACTCCTAACTCCATACACTCCAAATAAGTTTAGTCTACAATCATCAGCAGATTTCCTAGAATTGATCAAATCTACCCAGCCCGATGGAATCATTGCTTCCCTGGACGTTGAATCCCTATTTACCAACGTCCCAGTCGACACAACCATAGGAATGATACTGGACAGAGCTGGCAGAGCTGGCTCTTGTCAGAGACGAGAGCACCCCCAAATTAGACATACCTGAGCCACAATTGAAGAGTCTTCTCGAAGCATGTACAAAGGAAGCCCCTTTCATCAGTCCACAAGGAGACATGTATTTACAAATAGACGGAGTAGCAATGGGCTCCCCCTTAGGAGTTTTATTTGCTAATTTTTATATGGGAACCATCTAAGACAGGGTCTTCAGTAGCAGACAAAAACCAACTGTATATTGCCGTTATGTAGATGACATATTCGTAATAGTAAAAGACTTAGATGAACTAATTGACCTAAAAAGACATCTAGAGAGAGAGTCAGTACTCCGATTTACACATGAAAATAGTGTAAATAACAGTCTGCCATTCTTGGATGTACTAATAAAAACAGGAACCTCTTTAAGTACCAACGTATATACCAAGCCCACCAACATAGGATTATGCTTGAACGGTAGAAGTGAGTGCCCCCAAAGATACAAAGCCAGTGTTCTCAATGCTTATATTCGTTGAGCGCTTACCCACTGCTCTGAATGGAGCAACGTGAGTAGAGAGTTTGAAAGAGTAACTCAGGTATTGGTGAACAACGGATAAAGCAACGCGGAAATAAACGCTGCTATAAGAAGACACTTGGACCGTTGGTATAATCCAGAACCTAGAACAGAAACCACAATACCTCCAATAAAATTATATTACAAATCAACCATGCACAGTGAACATACAAAAGAGGAAAGAATAATGAAAGAAATAATCCATAAAGGAGTAAAAAGCATTACTCCTAACCAAAACAAACCTGATAATATTCTACAAAACCAAGAAGACTTCCGAACTCCTTATCAAAAACAGCCCGAAGCCGACGGAGAACCCTCTACAGCAGTCAAGCGTTATATACATGTACACCTGCCCCCACGAAGGATGTAACCTTCAATCTAAGTACATAGGTATGACGTCGACCAAGCTGACGAGGCGTTTGACATGCCATCTTCAATCCGGTGCCCCTAGGAATCACATGAGACAAGCCCATGACATCACCCTAACAAGAGAAATGTTGAACAAAAATACCTGTATAATAGACAAAACCCAAGATGCAAGAAGATTATAAATTCTTGAAGCAAATCACATAAGAATAGAACAACCTAACATGAACACCCAAATCACGGAACTATTTACTCTACCCACCATGAAAGAAAGATCTCTAGATTTGTCGGTGATAAATTATCTAGTTTTCACATAAAGGACTAAGCAGATCCCATGGAACAGCGACCTCATGGCCCTTTGGTCCATCTTAATGCCGGTTATGGTCAATGGTTCTGGATTCCAGGAGGCCCAGTCTGGGTTCCAAGGGGGCGGAGCCTCATGATAAATTCTGTGTCATAATCCTCGTAAGTACTTAAGGGGGTTCGGGCGTGCCGGTGTCGAGTTACATCGGACAAGGGGACGACTTCTGGTCGTTCCATCCCGGCCTGGTCGTGGCAGAGGTCAAGTTAGATGTTAGTGAGTTGTGTTTGTTGTCCTCATATTCCAGCTTTTTGTCCTGGTAACTCAGCTCTTTGTCCTCGTAACCCAGTTCATTGTCCTCGTATCCCAGCCTCCTACCTTTGCTGGGATACTAATTGCCATTGTATCCTTCTCCTTGAAAACTCCTCCTTGCCTTCGTATTCTCTTTCTTTGTTAGGGAGTTAGAGAAGGATCATATTGATTTTATTAAGTAATGGTAATGTTTTCTCGCAGATATAATAACTTCGGTTAAGACCCACACTTTTGTACTTGTGCAATTAATGAAAGAAATTTACACCAAGTCTTTCGCACTCTCCTGAGTGCTTTGTCAAGGTCTGAGTGAGTGATTAGAACGACACTTACATCTGAACGTCTAATCAACGCTTAGAAGTTGAGATGTAAGTCTCGTCCTAATCACAGAGTAAGACCTTAACAAAGCACCGAGGAGAGAGCCAAAGATTTTGTGTATATTCCTTACTTAAATTTTCCACATTAATGCAATTATCACCAGAGGGGTAGCGAAGACATTTGTATGTGTTAGAACCAGTGGATCTTGGCAGATAAATATCCCTTATCGTCACATCTGACGTAACTATCACATACAAGCATCCTACCTCGCTCTCTTGGATCTGTGCTCAAAATTTACAGCTCTCTAAATATATTCCTGAGTATTCAAATAAGTTAAGGAAAGACCCAGTACTTGTATAAATGTATTAAAAACATAATTTTTAGAAGGTAACCTAAATCCTTATTCAAAATATTGTATACAGTGTTCTGCATACAGTATGCAGAATATTGTATACAGTATACAGAACATTGTATACAGTACACAGGACATTGTATACAGTACACAGAACATTGTATACAGTACACAGAACATTGTATACAGTACACAGAACATTGTATACAGTACACAGAACATTGTATACAGTACACAGAACATTGTATACAGTACACAGAACATTGTATACAGTACACAGAACATTGTATACAGTACACAGAACATTGTATACAGTACACAGAACATTGTATACAGTACACAGAACATTGTATATAGTACACAGAACATTGTATACAGTACACAGAACCGTGTATACAGTACACAGAACATTGTATATAGTACACAGAACATTGTATACAGTACACAGAACCGTGTATACAGTACACAGAACATTGTATACGGTAGGCAAAACATTTATACCCTCTCCAATTAAGTAACAGGCTTAACTTCCCCAAGTTAACAGGGGAGGCAGATGCAACACGACGACAATGAACTGGGATACGAGGACAAGGAGCTGGGATACGAGGACAACAAGCTGGGATAAGAGAAGCTGGGATACGAGGACAAGCTGGGATACGAGGACAAGCTGGGATTCGAGGACAAGAACCTGGGATACGAGGACAAAGAGCTGGGTAACGAGGACAAGAAGCTGCGAAGAGGACAATAAGCTGGGATACGAGGACAAGGAGCTGGGATACGAGGGAAAAGAAGCAGGGATACAAGGACAAGAACCTGGGATACGAGGTCAATGAGCTGGGATGAGAAGCCACGAACCTAGGAAACGAGGATAGGGAGCTGGGATACCAGAACAAGAAGCGGGACACGAGGACGATGAGATGGAATACGAGGACAAGGAGCTAGGATACGAGGACAAGGATATAAGATAATAGGACAAGAAGCTGCGATATAAGAACAAGGAGCTAGGATACGAGGACAAGGATATGAGATAATAGGGCAAGAAGCTGCAATAGGAGAACAAGTAGCTGGGATACGAGGACAAGGAGCTGGAATACGATGACCAGGAGCTGGGATACAGGAACAGGGAGCAGGGATACGAGGACAAGAAACTGGGATACGAGGACAAGAAGCTGGGATACGAGGACAAGAAGCTGGGATACGAGGAAAAGCTAGGATACGAGGAAACGAAGCTGGGACACGAGGACAAGAAGCTGGGATATGAGGAAAAGGAGCTAGGATACGAGGACAAGGAGCTGGGATACGGGGACGAGGAGCTGGGATACGAGGACTAGAAGCAAAGATACTAGGACAAGAAACTGTAATATGAGGACAAGGAGCCGAGATACGAGGACAACGAGCTGGGACACGAGGATAAGGAGCCGGGATACGAGGAAAATGAGCTGAGATACGATGACAAAGAGCTGGGTTACGAGGAAAAGAAGCTGGGAAAAGAGGACAATGAGCTAAGATACGAGGACAAGAAGCTGGAATACGAGGAAAAGGTGCTGGAATACGAGGAAAAGAAGCAGGGATACTAGGACAAGAACCTGGGATACGAGGTCAATGAGCTGGGATGAGAAGCCAAGAGCCTGGGAAAAGAGGATAGGGAGCTGGGATACGAGGGCAAGGAGCCGAGATACCAGGACAAGAAGCGGGACACGAGGACTATGAGCTGGAATACGAGGACAATGAGCTGGGATACGAGGAAAAAGAGCTGGGATACGAGCACAAGGAGTTAGGATACGAGGACAAGGAGATGGGATACGAGGACAAGGAGATGGGATACAAGGATAATGAGCTGGGATACGAGGACAAGGATATGAGATAATAGGACAAGAAGCTGCGATAGGAGAACAAGGATCTGGGATACGAGGACAAGAAGCTGGAATATGAGGAGAAGGATCTGGGATACAAGGACAAGGGGCTGGGATACGAGGACAAGGAGCTGGGATACAAGGACAAGGAGTTGGGATACGAGGACAAGGAGCTGGGATTCGAGGACAAGGAGCTGGGATAGGAGGACAAGGAGCTGCGATAGGAGAACAAGGAGCTGGGATACGAAGACAAGGAGCTGGGATACGAGGACAATGAGCTGGGATACGACGACAAGGAGCAGAGATACGAGGACAAGGATATGCGATAATAGGACAAGAAGCTACGATAGGAGAACAAGGAGCTGGGATACGAGGACAAGAAATGGGATACGAGGACAAGGAGCTGGGATATGAGGACAAGGAGCTGGAATACGAAGACAAGGAGCTAGGATACGAGGACAAGTAGCTGAGATACGAGGACAAGAAGCTGGGATACGAGGACAAGAAACTGGGATACGAGGACAAGGAGCAGGGATACGAGGACAAGGAGCTCGGATACGAGGACAATGAGCTGGGATACGATGACAAGTAGCTGAGATACGAGGACAAGAAGCTGGGATACGAGGATAAGAAGCTTCGGTACGAAAACAAGGAGCTAGAATACGAGGACAAGAAGCTGGGGCACGAGGATAAAAAGCTGCGATACGAGGACAAGGACCTAGGATACGAGAACAAGGGGCTAGGATACGATGACAAGAAGCTGGGATACGTGGACAAGGTACTGGGATAAGTGGATAAGGAGCGGGGATACGTGGAAAAGAAGCTGGCGTACGAGGACAAGAAGATGGGATACGAAGACAAGAAGCTAGGATACGAGGACAAGAAACTGGGATACGAGGACAAGAAACTGGGATACGAGGACAAGAAACTGGGATATGATGACAAGAAACTGGGATACGAGGACAAGAAGCGGCGATACGAGGACAAGGGGCTAGGATACGATGACAAGAAGCTTGAATACGAGGACAAGAACCACTGAAACGAGAACAATGAACTGGGATTCGATGACAAGAAGCTAGGATACGAAGAAGAGAAGCTAGCATACGAGGACAAGAAGCTGGGATACGAGGACAAGAAGCTGGGATACGAGGACAAGGACCTGGGATACGAAGACAAGAAGCTGGGATACGTGGACAAGGAACTGGAATAAGGGGACATGGAGCTGGGATACGATAACAAGAAGCTGAGATACGAGGATAAGGAGCTGGCATACGAGGACACGAAGCTGGGATTCGAGAAGGAACTGGAATACGAGGACAAGGAGCTTGGATTCGAGAACAAAGGAGCTGAGATACGAGAACAATGAGTTGGGTCAAGGAGAACCACGTCCCGCCCTCAGGCCATTTACTGATCTTTCTCCACGATACTACCTGCAACAGCCGCCTGACTCCCAGGCGCTTATAAACTGTAAGCGTTTGTTAATTCTGCATTCCATACATATCCTGTGATTGGTCTACCCGTCCTCTTAAAAATAACGTCACTTTTGGCTCGTATGCGCGCTGTGGCCAAAAGTGGACGTAATTTGAAATGAAATCGACTCACAAAAGTGACGTACTGTTCCGTTTACTGTTTGAGTCGTCAATCTTACTCGGTAAGGTTAGAAAAGGAAACTTTCAATAAACGTTTTTCATAACGTTTTGAAACTTTATGAGAATTTCCTGCCCACCTAACCTATCAGAGGACCCTTAACTTACTGTTGTTGAAAAAACGTCCCAAATTTATTTTCATTTTTTTCAGTTTCATATTAAGTCCACTTTCAGCCATACGGGTAAACGGCCAAAAGCGACGTTATTTTTAAGAGGACAGGTTGTAAGGGTATCATATTGTCCACCCATACTCATCTTGTGATTGGTATATTGTGCACCCTTATTCAACCTGTGAGCGGTAGTACATTGTGCACCCTTGCACACCCTGTGAGCAGTAGTACATTACGCACCCTTGCTCGCCCTGTGAGCGGTGGTATATTGTGCACCCTTGTTCACCCTGTGAGCGGTAGTATATTATTCACCCTTGCTCACCCTGTGAGCGGTAGTATATTATGCACCCTTGCTCACCCTGTGAGCGGTAGTATATTGTGCACCCTTGCTCACCCTGTGAGCGGTAGTATATTATGCACACGATACTCGCCCTGTGAGCGGTAGTATATTGTGCACCCGATACTCACCATGTGAGCGGTAGTATACTGTGCACCCCCGTACTTGCCCTGCGAGCGGTAGTATATATTGTTTACCCTATACTCATCCGGCGGGTGGTGGAGAAAGCAACTCGTTCACTGGAATTGCGTAAACGGATAAAATATAGGGTGATAAAACCTGCGAACCCAACATACTCACCTAACCTAACTTACGCGTAGAAAAGACGGATGCCTGGGCGGCTGGGGTGGCTAATTACCTACATTGCAGGAGGTCGGTAGTGTGGTTGGAGCGAGGGAGTGTGAAGGTGGCGAGAGAGTCCTCGACATACCCTTCCAGGGAGCCATTGCTGGAGACTGTGTATCGGTACACCGTCTCCGGGATGAAGTTGGAGGTGAAAGCAATGATGAAACTCTGGAACGAGAGAGATAATATTTTATGGCTATGTATTCCCTGCATATTTTTAATAGATATTCATGAACCAATCTCTTGCATTCAAGATTGATTTTCCCTTTGGGAATCTTACGTTCAGCTTTGGCTGGCTATGATGTTCCACTATTATTACCATGATCGATCAGCCGAGCCGGTCGGCCGAGCGAACAGCATGCTGGACTTGTGATCCTGTGGACCCGGGTTCGATCCCGGGCGCCGGAGAGAAACAATGGGCAGAGTTTCTTTCACCCTATGCCCCTGTTACCTAGCAGTAAAATAGGTACCTGGGTGTTAGTCAGCTGTCACGGGCTGCTTCCTGGGGGTGGAGGCCTGTCCGAGGACCGGGCTGCGGGGCTACTAAAGCCCCGAAAGCATCTTAAGATAACTTCAAGATGATATTTGTAAAAATCAATTATTTGCTAACACTAATATAGTTTCGAGATTAAGTTGTAAGCAATCTGTCAGAATTGTTGGTTAAAGACTCGATCTTTGTTTAATAATAAATATTATAAACAAGTTGATGGAGTAGCATTGGGTTCTCAATTTGGTCCGGCACTTGCTAATATTTTTTAAGCTTTCACGAGAGAAATTGGCAGGACAAATATCCTCTGGATTTTAAACCAGTTATGTTCAGGAGATATGTGGAGGACACTTTTTTTATTTAAGGACCAATCTCATGTTGATATGTTTAGAGAGAATGTTAATACACAATTCTTTGTCGATTCTTGATGTCAAAGTGAGTAACCTAAAGGGTTTTAATACTAAAGTTCACTCAAAACCAACTTCTACAGGTTTAGTTTTAAATTTTATTTCATTTGTTCAGAATATTAATTTTGTAATTAATATTCTGTTCAATAGAGCTTTTGTATTATGCTCAAATTGATCCAATTTTGATCAAGAAATTCTTTATCATGTGATCCTATTTTTAAAGTAATGCTTACCCTGTTCATACGATATATACTTTTATAAGGAATTTCTTATTTAAGTTTCACCCTTCTTGTAATATTAGTACAGTAGAAAGGGATATTAATAAATACATTAAATTACCTCTCTACGGCACCATTAGTTTTGCTGTTAGAAGTCAATTGAGGAAGCTTTTACAAAACTGTTATTAAGTAGACTTTAGATTCATTTTTTGCGAATACAAATACCATAGGTTAGTGAAAAGGTCCATTTTCCTAATGAACTTCTTAGCCCCACTTTGGACGTCAGATGTGAAGTGACCAATTTTATTCCACAAGTCTAGCACCGCGCTGGGCTGCCACATGTGGGATTTTACTGGTTATTAGGAAGTGAATTCGAGTGTGTCTTCGACAAACAAATGAACACACTCCAGAGGCGTGAGCAAGACGCCAAAGATCTAAGTATTTCCGGTGGAGAACAAGGCCAAGCGGTCCACAAGCAATACCAGACCTTCTTTACTAGGGTCGTTCTCTCTGCAACTTGCGTGCAAGCAAATCTACAAGGTAGCGGATGGGTTCTTACACCAAATTTTATATTCAGTCTTTGAGACTCTAGGCCGGATCCTGAGCCAACTCAAATTAATGACATTGTCAAGTAGCAAGTGAGGAAATATGGGGGTGAGGGGGACAGTATTGTAGAATGTGGAATAACTTCAAAGGCACGTGTAACAAAATAAATGAATCTATTCAACAACTTCCTTGTTAATACACAGTGACCCACTTTAGTTACGTTACTCAAGAGTGTCACCTCAATAACTGTCAAAACACCTCACAGAAGGAATCTGATCCAACCACTCTCACAGGTGTCAGAGGCACAACAGTCATGACCCAGTGACCTTGTCTAGAACAAACGTGAACTAACTGAACACTTTGTGAATCCTCTTGACAATTACTGGACTCGCCACAGGTAGTATCAAAACACTTCACTTACACATCAAATTTACACACACGTAAATGAATACAAAAACACTGTCACCAAGACAGACACAACAACAACAAGTAATTACGTTACTTTAACACTGTCACCAAGACAATAAGTAAGTAAGTAATTATCAAAAGAAGGCACCAAACCGGGAAGGCTATGTAGCACCATCAAATACGCAAAATAATCAGAGGGCGCTAAATATCACCAAGGATGCCAATACGAGAACAAAAACGCATAAGGCGAACGATATCAAAAGTATCCGAGTCACCAAGAATTCTATCGAGGGACAGGTGACCGCGAGGGGTGGTCGGAAAGCAAGACACATGCTCGTCCTGGAAGTCAGGACATTCAAGAAGGACATGCACGACCGTAAGAGGGACAATGCAACTAGGACAATAAGGAGCAGGGCGGCGCTCCATCAAGTGACCATGGGTTAAGCGAGTATGGCCAATACGCAACCTCGCCAGAGCTGTTTCCCACCGCCGGTTACGGTGGAAGGAGGACGGCCACGAGGAAACACAACATTTAAGAGTACGTAGCTTGTTACCAGTAACAGACAACATAGAAGCCTGCCAACGGGTAAGGACTGAGGAATGGATAACCGGGTAAAAGTCGGAATACGGAATGCCTTTGCGAGAGATGGGACAAGAGCGGACAGCTTCCTTGGCGGCAGCATCCGCACGCTCATTTAAAGACACACCAACATGGCTGGGAACCCAACAAAACTCAACCGACTTAAATTTACTCTGAACGAGAAACAGCCAATGCTGGATCTCGACAACTACTGGATGAAACGGATTAAAGGACCCGAGAGCCATGAGGGCACTACGAGAGTCAACAACAACCACAAAGGAAGACTGACAATGAGAAAGCAGGAGACGAAGAGCATAGAGAATAGCATAAAGTTCCGCTGTAAAGATGCTAGTCTCCGGAGGCAAGCGACACATATAAGTGCGATCAGGAAAAACAACAGAGTAGCCAACACCGTCCGCTGACTTACACCCATCGTTGAAGACAGAAACGGAGCGGGAGTGAGAAGAAAAGTGCTCGAGGAAAAGGCGTTTTAGAACCGTAGGAGGGGTAAAAGCTTTAGTGATACGGGTCAAGGATGTACAAAACCGCGGAAGAGGGACCCTCCACGGGGGCAAAGAAGGAACAACACGAGGAGAAACATCAGAAATACGAACGGAAAGAGAATCCTGTAGGCGAGATAACCGGACAGAAAGAGGGAGGTGGTGAAGAGGAACAGGAACCGCAGGAGGGGTAAAAGTTAAAGCACGACAGAGGCGAGAGGAAGGATGTTGCAAGGACCGCGCAAGATAGCGAAGACAGTAGCGATCACGGCGGTCCTGGAGAGACAGGAAGCCAGTGTCAACATACAAGCTAAGGATGGGAGTTGAACGAAAGGCACCAGAACCGAGGCGCAACCTAGTATGGTGCAAAGCATCAAGACGGCGAAGAGTAGAAGGAGAAGCAGACGAGTAAGCAGGGCAACCATAATCGAACTTAGACAGGACGAGAGAGGAATGTAAAGCAAGGAGAGTGCGCCTATCTGCCCCCCCCAAGAAGTATGGGACAAGACCCGAAGGAGGGTAAGGGCCTTGGAGCACTCAACACGGAGGTAAGAGATATGGGGAGACCAAGACAAACGAGTGTCAAGGAATAACCCCAAAAGCTTCGCGGAATCTTTGTATTCAAGGGGATGACCATAAAGTGACAAAGAGGGACGAAGAACAACCCGTTTCCGCGTAAAAGTCATGGCACAAGTCTTAGAAGTAGAGAACTTGAAGCCATGACCTGTGGCCCAAGACGACACGGCATCAATTGCTAGTTGAAGCCGGCGTTGAAGGAGAGGCGAATCATCACCCTGACAACAAAGGGTAAGATCATCGACATAGAGAGCGGAGAAGACACCAGAAGGAAGAGAGGAAAGAAGACCATTGATGGCAACCAGAAAAAGAGTAGTGCTCAGAACACTACTGTTACGAACCCGGATCCAGCGTCCGAGCCTGGAGCAGTGACAACCACGCCATCTGTGGGTCAGCTCCCGAAACCCCCGCCAAACGGACGACGACACCTGGTGAGGACAGCGTGTACTGGCCTCGAGGACCAGTTTCCAGTCTGGTTCAGCGCTCAACACTGCCGCTCCTGACCTCTGGTGAGGTGGTGCTCCGACGACAGCGCCATCTATGGACTGGATACGTCAGGTGTTTGTGTCCGAGCCCGTAAGTGAGGTGTATTAGTGTCCCGGTTATTGATGACGTGTCTGCTTACAGAGCCGACCTGGGACCACTGTGATGGAAGTGGAGTCAGTCTACCCGAGGCAGCCAGTCTCCATACCTTGAACCTTGCTGCAGCTGTTGTGACGTCGCCCCCCCCCCCCCCCCGGAAGAACACTGTGGTGTGTTAGCCTGCCAGTGGAGTGGCAGTGAAAGGAGTTACCCGGGACCGACTGTTGGAGACGATCATCCACTGGGGTACTGAAGACAGGAGAGTGACTTGTGTTGTCACACGAGGCTCCTGTCTAGGGCGTTCCCCTTTTATCGTCCGTGGAGTGGCCGTACCAGCCTTGTTGGCTCAGAACCTGCCAGCAGACCAGCTGGACGTGTGGTTGACGGCCTCCACGGCGGTGCCCCCAGTGGACCTGTGTTTTGGCTGACCTGTGGCCCGGGTAGGCTTGGCATTCTCAGAGGACACGTCGTGAGGCCACGAAGAAAGCACCAAGGACTCGGCACCGAGAGTTGTAGCACCAGCGTCTTCAGCAGAAGACAACGATTATGGATTAATCCCCTTGTATAGTGTTAATACCCCCCCCCCCCCCTTGAGTAACCGTTTTATATATTATTTATTGGTGACGGACATTATATTATATTAAGTTTTTGCCTTTATTTCCCTTCCCCTTTAAGTTACTTGCGTCACGGATCGCATCCCTTGAAAGCCTCTGCTGGCTTGGGGTCGGATATAACTTCCTCTAACAACATCAGAGTAAGGACCCCGTTGCGTCCCGAGAGGGCCGTAACAACTACCCTGGGGCACACCTTCGTATTGCTGAAAAGAGGGAGAGAGAGAGCGGTACCAAGGCGCACCCGAAAGGAACGACGAGAGAGGAAGCTGCGGAGAAAGAGAGGGAGATGACCACGAAGGCCAAAAGAATAAAGTTGAGATAGGATATGATAACGCCAAGTGGTGTCGTAAGCCTTTTCTAGGTCAAAAAGGACGGCAACAACGGAGGTTTTCGCAGCAAAAGCAGTACGAATATAGACCTCCAAGTTCACCAGGACATCTGTCGTGCTGCGGCACTTGCGGAAACCAAATTGAGAAGGGGAGAGGAGGTCATGGTGTTCCAGGAACCACATCAGACGAACGTTAACCATACGTTCAAAGAGTTTGCAGACACAACTTGTGAGAGCAATAGGGCGAAAGTCCTTAGGGGAAGTACCCAGAGACCCCGGTTTGCGAACAGGGAGGACAACGGCAACGAGCCAGTCCTCAGGGACTGACGACGACTCCCAGATCCGATTATACAGACTCAGTAAATACTGAGACGTGCTCGGAGGGAGATGGCGAAGCATCTCATAATGAATACCATCGGAGCCCGCCGCCGTAGAACCGCAGAGGGCCAGGGCAGAACGAAGTTCAGAGAGAGAGAAGGGATCATTATAGGGAAGCTGAAGATGAGTGCAGAAATCTAAAGGACGAGACTCAAGGACAGGTTTACGAAGAAGGAAAGATTGGGGAAGATGAAGACCAGAGCTAACAGAAGAAAAGTGGGAACCCAGTTCGGAAGCGACCTGCAACGGGTCCGCCACAAGAGTATCATGGAGGTGAAGGACCGGTGAAACATCGGGAACGAACTTCCCCGCTATCTTGCGGATATGCTTCCAGATCTGGGCCAGAGGGGTTTCGGACGTAATTGTTGAGACATAAGATGCCCAACATTCACGTTTAGCCGTACGGATGGCCCTACGGGCCACCACACTCGCTTTCCGAGAGAAAAGAAAAGAATCGGTCGTCTGCCAACGGCGGTGCCTCTTCCAGGCTGCACGCTTACAGCGGACAGCCCGAGCACAGTCCACATTCCACCAGGGAACGCACTTCCGTGGACCCCGAGAGGAAGAGCGAGGAATAGAGCGGAGGGCAGCGTTGAAGACAGTGTCATGAAAAAGGAGGAGAGTGCGAGAGAGAGGCAGAAGGGAGAGGTCAGAGAGAGCAGCACTGAGGGTAAATAGGGTCCAGTCTGCCTTAGCAAACTGCCACCTAGGGAAAGAGAGGGAAGGGCGAAAAGAGAAAAAGGAAACAAGGATGGGGAAATGATCACTTCCATGGAGGTCATCAAGAACCTGCCACGTGAAATCTAAGTAAAGAGAAGAAGAACAGAGAGAAAGATCAAGACAAGAAAGGGTGCGAGTCCGAGAGTCCAAATGAGTGGGCTCACCAGAATTCAGAAGAGACAGGGAAGAAGAGAGGAGAAACGGCTCAAGGAGGCGACCCCGGGTATTCGTCAGAACGTCATCCCAAAGAGAATGACGACAATTGAAGTCACCCAGCAGGAGCACAGGATCCGGCAAGGAGTCTAGGAGGTGTTTCAAATCAGGAAGAGAGAGCGGGACACTCGGGGGGAGACAAATGGAACAAACTGTGTACCATTTCCCCACCAAGATACGAGCAACAGAACAATGGAGGGGCGAAGGAAAAAGTAAAGGAACAAAGGGAACATCAGCCCGAATCAAGAGAGCAGAAGAATTAGAAGCCCCAGCAATGGCTGGGGGGGGGGGAGAGAGAAAGGAATAGCCACGAAAACGACCAGGACGAGCACCAAGCATTGGCTGCTGGAGACAGACACAAAGGGGCGAAAACCGCGAAATCAGAAGTTGGAGTTCGAGGAAATTGACGTAATAACCTCGAACGTTCCATTGAAGAATGGACAACGACGAGAAGAGAAAGGACAAAAACAGAGAACAAGGAAGAAACAAAGGCGAAAGAGCAACAGAGCACGTTAAAGAATATCAGGGTCGGGATCAGGGTCAGCAAAGTCAGGGTTAGGGGGCATGGGTAAACTGAGCAAAGACGGAGGGAAGGAAACGGGAGAACAGATCAGAGGTGGGCGGGCAGGGTCCGGAGGAGGAGGAAGAGGAGGAGACAACGGAGAGGAGCAGTCAAGGACAGCAGCAGGAAGAGGGGGAGGAGAAAGAGGGGAGCGCACCCCAGCAAGAGCAGCAACCGAAAGGGAAGCAGGGGCCAAAGAAACCTCCATAGCAGGAACAGGGGGCGCAAGCACTGAAACGGGAGGGGAAGGAGCAACAGAGCCAGAAGGAGGAGCTGAGGAAGAAAGCGAAGCCTTCTTACCCGCCGGGGAAGAGGAAGGAGAGGAGCCAGGCTTACGCTTCTGACTTAAAGAGACCGGTGTCTCAGCAACTACGTACCGGGCGACGGATTCCAGTGTCTCAACAGGAGAAGCCGAACGAGAGCACACACGACGGCCGTTAGGAGAGCGATGGACATCCGCCCGCACCGACAGGCGGTGGGGAGAGCCGATAGATGGAGGAAGAGGATGGGAAGGAGGATCGGAGGGGGACGAGGAAGAAGACACAGAAGACACGACAGACCGGGTAGAAGGAAGGGGAACCCCAGACAGAGGACCAGGAGGAGGATCCTTCGGGAGAGAACCCAAAGGGACAGAGGAGGGGGCAGTGGGCGCATCAGGGTCCAAGGCCCGGAAACGGTTGTGAGTCTGAGGAAGGCGGGAAGGACGAGGAGAGGAAGAGCGCAACACGCGAGCATAAGAGATATTAGCATAAGGCGGGAGCCGGCGAACCTGGCGCCTCGCCTCAGGAAAAGATAAACGCTCCCGGTGCTTCAAGTTGAGGACGGCTGCCTCAAGCTTGTAATGGACACACGCACGGGAGAAGGTAGGATGGGCCTCACCGCAGTTGAGGCAACGAGCCTGGGGAGAAGTGCACTCCGACTTAGAGTGACCTTCGCCACCACACAAAAGACAGAGAGAGACAGTCCCGGAGCAGCGGAGGGCACCATGCCCAAACCTCCAGCACTTGTTGCAGAGCCGAGGAGAAGGAATGTACTCCTGGACAGAGCATCTGGCACCAGCAAGAATGACAGAGGGTGGAAGGGTCCTACCATCAAAGGTAATCTTCACAACCCGGAGGGGTTGACGGCGACTACCACAAGGGAGACGAGTAAACGTGTCCACCTGGAGAACAGAATGGCCCTGGGCAGCGAGGATATGTCGAATATCGTCGTGGCAGTCGCGCAGGTCCCGAACACCGGTTGCAACATGGGGCGGGAGCAAAATAGTGCCAACACTGGCATTCAACTGAGCGTTCTTCGAGACCCGAACGGGGGTCTCGCCAATGCAGGATAAGGCAGCCAAGCGGGAAGCAGCATCCTGAGAAGGAGCAGCAACGACACGTGTACCGAGACGAGTGGGGTTGAAAGTAATGGAGGCATCCACGGAATCAATGAGATGTCGATGGAGGGAGAAATCGTCCGGAGGCGCAGAATCAAGAGGGAGGAGATCAAAATATTTGGCCCACGAAGCGGGACCAAACAAGGCTTGATAGGTAGCAGAACTGGAAGGAATCGAGCGAGGGCGGCCGTGACGAGGACGGCGGTGAGAACCCCCAGAGAGAGAGGGGTTAAAAGGCGCAGTAGTTACAACTAGAGAAGGAGCCGCGCCAGGGGACGAGGTAGTCACCACTGGGGGCTTGGGGCTCGACCAAACCACAGAGGAGGGAGGGGAGCCAGGGGAAGGAGTCAGAGAGGCCAAAGGCGGAGCAAGGTCGGGGCCCAATGCAGCGGAGGCTACAGAGCCCGGTCTTCCAATACGGACCGACTCGGGGGCTTGGTCGCCCACCCCACGAGCCTGAGAAGGTAAACCAGAAGAAGCCGAAACAGGGGTTATCATCTTGACGAAAAGAAGAATTCATTCACGAATGTGCCCCCACACCCACCATGGAGCCACAATTAGAGGCAGGACACCCAACAAGAAGCTATCGCCGATCTTGTCGGGGCCTCCTAGGGGTGCGTCGTGAGTATACACCCCACAAACGCCACCTTAAGAAACCGACAGTCCGTCGAGATCGGGTTCAGTGACGAAAGGGGGATTGACAATAAAAGGTTCCCCTCGCTCTCGACGTCGGGTACTACAGTTCTACGGGTGCAAGAGTATGCCTCCTCAAGCACCCGGGCGTCAAAATAGAAGAAGTCCAAGGGAAGAACCAGAACGAGCAAAAGGTCGGCAGGAAACGGCAAGCAGATAGGAGAAGAGGGGGGAGAAAAACGAAACAGAAGGAAAAGGAAAAGATGCCCAGCAGAATTGGAGAGGACGGCAGCAGGAGCACAAGGCTAGAAAAGGACAGAGGACTGTCCCAAGGAGCATCACCTTCCGGCAGCCGCCCACTAAGCCCCCACACGGCGACAACGAGCTGAGCGGGGAGGGGGACCAAGACAATAAGTCACCATGAATTAATTAACACTAAATTAATTTATGTTATCACTCACTGTCACTCAAACAGACAACAATGAAATAGTCACGTTAACCCCGATCTCATTCAGACAGTCGGCAAGCAATTATAATCAACCCTTCAATAATTCTAATAATTAACCCTTCAATAATTCAAATTATTAACCCTTCAATAATTCTAATAATTAACACTTCAATAATTCTAATTATTAACCCTTCAATAATTCTAATTGTTAACACTTCAATAATTCTAATTGTTAACACTTCAATAATTCTAATTGTTAACACTTCAATAATTCTAATTGTTAACACTTCAATAATTATAATTGTTAACACTTCAATAATTATAATTGTTAACCCTTCAATAATTATAATTATTAACACTTCAATAATTATAACAATTAACACTTCACTAATTATAATAATTAACGCTTCAATAATTATAGTAATTAACACTTCAATAATTATAGTAATTAACGCTTCAATAATTATAGTAATTAACACTTAATTACTATCATTATTGAAGTGTTAATTACTATAATTATTGAACACTTCAATAATTAATTATAGTAATTAACACTTCAATAATTATAATAATTAACATTTCAATAATTATATTAACACTTCAATAATTATAATAATTAACACTTCAATAATTATAATAATTGACATTTCAATAATTATATTAACACTTCAATAATTATAATGATTAACAACACTAATTATTGCTTATGACAAATGAAACAATAATAAGGTTTCACTTGACAAAACGCAGCACAATGGGATAATCACTCAATAATAAAATGATATAAACTTGTCACAAGGACATCCACTAATTACACGACTTGCGTGTCACTAAGCCATCGGTAGTAATCAATCTCTCCCAATACTTTTGTAACAGATGTTAACAACCTATCTCAACTCTGTTATAT
The DNA here is from genome assembly GCF_040958095.1 of Procambarus clarkii. Lineage (NCBI taxonomy): Eukaryota > Metazoa > Arthropoda > Malacostraca > Decapoda > Cambaridae > Procambarus > Procambarus clarkii. Next base: position 44,704,971 of record NC_091165.1, on the reverse strand, counting down.
AATAATGTTCACACACACACACATGTGTGTGCTCAAAGAAGAGGCGTTTCAGAACCGTAGGAGGGGTAAAAGCTTTAGTGATGCGGGTGAAGGAAGTATAAAACTGCGGAAGGGGGATTTTCCACGGGGGCAAAGAAGGAACAAAACGAGGAGAAATATTAGAAATATGAACCGAAAGAGAATCCTGTAAGCGAGATAATAGGAAAAGGAACCACAGGAGGGATAAAATTTAAAGCACGCCAGAGGTGAGAGGAAGGATGTTGCAAGGACCATGCAAGATAGCGAAGAAAGTAGCGATCACGGCGGTCCTGGAGAGATAGGAAGTCAGTGTCAACATATAAGCTGAGGACGGGAGTCGAATGAAAGGCACCAGAATTGAGGTGCAACCCAGTATCGTGCAAAGCATCAAGACAACGAAGAGTAGAAGGAGAAGCAGATGAGTAAGCAGGGCATAATCGAGTTTAGACAGGACGAGAGAGGAATGTAAAACGAGGAGAGTGCGCCTATCTGCTCTCCAAGAAGTATGGGACAACACCTAAAGGAGGGTAAGGGCCATAGAGCATTCAACTCGGAGGTAAGAGATATGGGGCGACCAAGACAAACGAGTGTCAAAAATCAACCCCGAAGCTTAGTGGAATCCTTGTACACAATGGGGTAACTATAAACTGACAAAGAAGGACGATGAATGAAACGCTTCCGAGTAAAAGTCATAGCACAAGTCTTAGATGTAGAGAACCTGAAGCCATGATCGGTGGCCCAAGACGACACGGCATCAATCGCAAGTGTAAGCCGGCGTTGAAGGAGAGGCGAATCATCACCCCGACAGCAAAGGGTAAGATCGTCGGCATAGAGAGTGGAGAAGACGCCAGAAGAAAGAGAGGAAAGAAGACCATGAGGGAAACCAGAAAAAGAAGAGTGCTCAGAACACTACCTTGGGGCACACCTTCGTATTACTGAAAAGAGGCAGAGAGAGCCTTACCAAGCCTCACCTGAAAGGAATGATGCGAGAGGAAGCTTTGGAGAAAGAGAGGTATATTACCATGAAGTCCAAAAGAATGAAGTTGGGACAGAATATGATACCGCCAAGTGGTGTCGTAAGCCTTTTCCAAGGGAAAAAGGACGGCAACAACAGAGGTCTTCGCAGCAAAGGCAGTACGAATATGGACCTCCAAGTTCGTCAGGACTTCCGCTGTGCTGCGGCACTTGTGGAAACTAAATTGAGAAGGGGAGAGGTGGTGATAGTGTTCTAAGAACATCAGACGAACGTTAACCATTCGTTCAAAGAGTTTGCAGACACAACTTGTCAGGACAATTGGGCGAAAGTCCTTAGAGGAAGTCCCCAGAGACCCTGGTTTGCGAACAGGGAGGACAACGGCATCGAGCCAGTTCTCAGAGACTGACGACGACTCCAAGATCCGATTATACAGACTTAGTAAATACCGAGATGTGCACGGAGGGAGATGGCTAAGCATCTCATAATGAATGCCATTGAAGCCCGTCGCCGTAGAACCGCAGAGGGCCAGGGCAGACCGAAGTTGAGAGAGAGAGAAGGGATCGTTATAGGGAAGTTGGAGATGAGTGCAGAAATCTAAAGGACGAGATTCAAGGACAGGTTTACGAAGAAGGAAAGATTCTGGAAGACGAGATCCAGAGCTAACAGAAGAAAAGTGGGAACCCAGTTCGGTAGCGACCTGCATCGGGTCCGCTACAAGAGTACCATGGAGGTGAAGGACCGGCGAGACATCGGAAACGAACTTACCCGCTATCTTGCGGATACGCTTCCAGATCTGTGGCAGAGGAGTTTCAGACATAATGATGGAGACATAAGAAATCCAACATTCACGTTTAGCCATATGGATGGCCCTACGGGCTACCACACTCGCCTTCCAAAACAAAATAAAAGAATCGGCCGTCTGCCGACGGCGGTGTCTCTTCTAGGCTGCACGCTTACTGCGGACAGCTTGAGCACAGTCTGCATTCCATCAGGGAACGCACTTCTGTAGTCCCCGAGAGGAAGAGCGAGGAATAGAGGCGAGGGCAGTGTTGAAGACGGTGTCATGAAAAAGGAGGAGAGAGCGAGGGAGAGGGAGAAGGGAGAGGTCAGAGAGAACAGCACTGAGGGGAAATAAGTTCCAGTCTGCTTTAGCAAACTGCCACCTAGGGAAGAAGAGGGGAGAGTGAAAAGAGAAAAAGATAACAAGGATGAAGAAATGGTCACTGCCATGGAGGTCATCAAGAACTCGCCACAAGTAAAGAGGCGACAAGCAGAGAGAAAAATCAAGACAGGAAGGGTGCGAGTCCAATAGTCCAAATGAGTGGGCTCACCAGAATTCAGAAGAGACAGAGAAGAAGAGAGGATGAACGGTTCAAAAAGGCGATCCCGGGTGTTTGTCTGATCATCATCCCAAAGGGTATGACGACAATGAAATCACTCTACCAGGAGCACATGCTCTGGCAAGGACTCCAGTTGGTGTTTAACCCTCAAACTGCTAGGGGCCCAAATGGAATTAACACCCACAGGCGCCCCAAAAAAAAAAAAATTATTTCGTCTTATTGAAGTGTTCATTTTTGTTCCCTGATCACGGGAAAAATAACAAGAAAATCGTAGGTGACATATTTTAGCCGCAATAGGGTAGGGAAGTCTGGCAAAAAAAGAGCGTTGACAGAGCCTTCGCCAGACGAGGTCTACACCGCCCGAGCTGTCAGACGGCAGTTGCCACAAATATATTATTACCTAATTATTTCAATGTCTCCGATTGATTTTTTCTTAGTTTTTTGCAGTATTATTATTCCATACAGTGAATTGTGGTATATTTATATAATAAAATGTGTGAACCATCGCTGTACTCAAAATTATGGTGTGCATATTAGTGATTCAATTATGTTCATAAAACAATAAACAAATAGTTTTGCTGTTGTTACACTATATACACAGGTTATATATAAGTATCTGCATGTTTTGTTCACCATAACGAACTACTAAGTTGGTCTTGTGAGTCAAAAAGCAACGAGGAGTGACTGCCACATACCAGCCAGCTACTCGTTGCCACTCCTTCCCTCAACAACACCTCATTCTCCTCCCACAATACTGTTTTTGCATTTATTCACTATACACAGATGTTATATATACGTATTTACATGTTTTGTTCACCATAACTGTACATCTAAGCTTGTATGATGAGTAAAGGCACAAAGACATGGCTATTCACACAGTCAGCTGGTGACAGCCACCCTCAAGGCCAGACGCATTAATATTTCTCCTCCAACAATATTGTTTGTGGTGTTATTACGCTATATACATACATTATATATAAGTATCTACCTGTTTTATTCACTATACCTGTACAAATAAGCTGGTATGGTTCCCAGAGGCCATAGTGGCCACCAGTAAATAACATGACAAGTCGTACAGACGACGCATCTCCCTCACCAAAATGTCGGCTCCCAACCTACTCCTCTTGCTGTTATCTCACACTATACACACGTTATATATAAATATCTACATTTGTGTTCACCATAGCGAACCACTAAGCTGGTATGGTGATGTGCAGTCAATAAAAGGTGGCCAGACACAGTCAGAAGACAACGCTACAACCCTCATTCCCACAGCCCTACTCCTCCCTCCATGGAGTACAGCACTAAATATCACCACAATCCTGCTATTATCAGAATCCTGGTCAGTTTTATCACAGTCAGTCTTTATCACAGTCTACAATACTATCATCGCTAAATAATAGCAGTATCACGTATATTATGGCATTTGTAGGCGATGCTGTGGTCAAAAGCTGAACAGCGGTGCTGTGAGCTCGTGCTGCATGCACCAGCCTTGGTGGCTTGCTCATTACTGACGCTCTAACACCCAAGAATGTTGGCCTAGATTTTTCTTAGAGGTGGCATCTGGCAACTATTGGTCGGAACTGTACTATAGCTGCCCCTATCCCAGGCGGGGCGTTTAAATTATAGCGCTGGACACGAAAGCATATATAAATGATGTGCACAGTTTCGGTTTTGTCACTGATATCATATTTGTATATGATATGTGCAGTTAAAGAGTTAAGATTGGAACGAAAAAACGGGACACACAATGGGGGGGGGGAGATAAATGGAACAAACCGTGTTCCATTTCCCCACAAAGATACGGACAGCAGAACAATTGGAGAGGCGATGGAAAAAATAAGGGTACAAAGGGAAAATTAGAACAAATCAAGAGAGCAGAAGAATTAGGAGCCCCAGCAACAGCTGGGAGAGGGGGGGAGGGAAAGGAATAGCCACGAAACCGACCAAGACGAGCACCAAGGCTCCTGGAGACACAAAAGGGCAAAAACCGTGAAATCAGAAGTTGGAGTTGAAGGAAATTGACGTAATAACCACATATTTTCCATTGAAGAATACACATCGACAAGAAGAGAAAAAACAGCAACAGAGAACAACGAAGAAACAAAGGTGAAAAGGGAACACAGCATGTTAAAGAAGCGCACGATCAGGGTCAGCGTAGTCAGGGATAGGAGGCATGGGTAAATTTAATAAAGATGGAGGGAAGGGAGCGGGAGGACAGACCAGAGGCGGACGTGTAGGGACAGGAGGAGAAGGAGGGGGGGGGGGGTCAAGGACAGCAGCAGGAGGGGCAGAAACCAGGGAGTGCACCTCAGCAAGGGCAGCAACCGAGGGGGATGTGGGGGCCAAAGAAAACTCCAAAGCAGGAACAGGGGGCGCAAGCACCGAAATGGGAGGGGATGGAGCGAGAATGTCAGAGGTAGGTGGGTGAGGAAGAAAGCAAAGCCTTCTCACCCACCGGGGAGGAGGAAGGAGAGGAGCCAGGCTTTCGCTTCTGCCTCAAACAGACAGGCGTCCCAGCAACAATGTACTGGATAACAGATTCAAGCATCTCAACAGGAGAAGCAGAACGAGAGCAAACACGATGGCCGGTGGGAAAGCGATGGACATCAGCCTGCACTGACAGGCGTCGAGGAGATCTAAGAGACAGAGGAGAAAGATGTGAAGGAGGATTAGAGGGAGACGAGGAAGAAGACACAGGAGACATGACAGACTTGGTAGAAAGAAGAACGTCAGAGAGAGCCATGAGGGGGGACCCTTCGGGACAGAACTCAAAGGAACAGAGGAGTCGGCGGTGGGCATGTCTGGGTCTAAGGCCTGAAAATGGTTGTGAGACTGAGGAAGGCGGGAAGGACAAGGAGAGGATGAGCGCAACACGCAAGCATAAGAGATGTTAGCATAAGGCGGGAGACGGCGGACTTGGCACCTCGCCTCAGGAAAAGACAAATCTCGGTGCTTCAAGTTGGGGACAGCCACCGGAAGCTTGTAATGTATACACACGCGGGAGAAGGTAAGGTGGGCCTCACCGCAATTGAGGCAGCGAGCCTGGGGGGAAGTGCACTCCGACTTAGAATGACCTTCGCCCCCACACAAAGGACAGAGAGAGACGGTCCGAGAGCAGCGGAGGGCACCATGCCCAAACCTCCAGCACTTGTTACAGTGCCTAGGAGAAGGAATGTACTCCTGGACAGTGCACCTGGCACTAGCAAGAATGACAGAGGGTGGAAGGGTTCTACCATCAAAGATAATCTTCACAACCCGAAGGCGCTGACGGCGACGACCACGAGGGGGACGAGTAAACGAGTCTACCTGGAGGACAGAATGGGCCTCTGCTTCGAGGATATGCCGAATATCTTCGTGGCAGTCCTGGAGATTCCGAATACCGGTTGCAACATGGGTTGGGAGGAGAATAGTGCCAACACTGGCATTCAACCGAGCGTTTTTGGAGATCCGAACAGGGGTCTCACCAAGGCAGGATGTATGCGGAGAAGTAGCAGCAACGACACGTGTACCAAGACGGGTGGGATTAAATGTAACAGAGGCATCTACTGAATCAACAAGGTGCCTATGGAGGGAGAAATCGTCACTAGGCATAGAATCAAGAGGGAGGAGATCAAAGTATTTGGCCCACGAAGCGGGATCAAACAAGGCTTGATACGCCTCAGTACAGGAAGGAATGTTGACCAGACCACACACTAGAAAGTGAAGGGACAACGATGTTTCGGTCCGTCCTGGACCATTCTCAAGTCGACTTGAGAATGATCCAGGACGGACCAAAACGTCGTCGTCCCTTCACTTTCTAGTGTGTGGTCTGGTCAACATATTTTAGTCACGTTATTGTGACTCATTGCCTGCACAGGAAGGAATCGAGCGAGTGCGGCCATGGCGAGGACGGCGTTGAGAACCCCAACAGAGGGGTTAAAAGGCACAGTAGTCACAACTAGAGTGAGCTGTGCCAGGGGACGAGGTGGTCACCACTGGGGGCTTGGGGCTCGACCCAACCACAGAGGGAGGGGAGCCGAGGGAAGTAGTCAGGAGGGTCAAAGGAGGAGCAAGGTCGGGGCCCAATTCAACGGAGGCAACAGAGCCTGGTCTTTCAACACAGGCCGACTCTGGGGCTTGGTTGCCCACCCCATGAGCCAGAGAAGGTAAAAAGAGGAACAGTAATCGGCAGAGATGAGAGGAAAGATATTCATTCACGAATGTGCCCCACACCCACCACGGAGCCCCAATTAGAGACAGGACACCCCAACAAGAGACATGTTGCTGAACTTGCTGCCCCCCCCCCCCCCCAGGGGTGCGTCATGAATATACGCCCCACAAACGCCATCTTAAGAGCCGTCAGTCCGTCGAGATCGGGTTCAGTGACGAAAGGAGGATTGACAATATAAAAAAAAAAAAAAAAAAAAAAAAAAAAAAAAAAAAAAAAAAAAAAAAAAGAGTCCCCTCGCTCGAGACGTTGGGTACTACAGTTTTATGGGTGCAAGAGTATGCCTCCTCAAACACCCGGGCGTCAAAACAAAAGAATGATCAAAACAGGCACAAGGACAGCAGGAAATGACGATTAGAAAAGAGAAGAGGGGGGGGGGAGAAAAACGAAACAAAAGGAAAATGAAAAGTTGTCCAGCAAAATTAGTGAGGGCAGCAGCAGGAGTACAAGGCCACAAAAGGACAGAGGACTGTCCCATGGAGCATCACACTCCGGCAGCTGCCCACCATGCCTCATCACGGCAACAACGAGCCAGACAGGGAGAGGTGGGGGGGATGTCCCAGAAGTCAGGCGTGTTTTTCCCTACATGTTTGTGATGTTGGTTATATCAGATTACTCTAGCGGTTATCTTCTTGAGGTTATCTCGAGATAATTTCGCGGCTTAGCATCCCTGCGGCCCGGTCTCTAGTTTGTTACCCCCCCCCCTGGTAGCAGCTGTCTAACTTTCAGGTGCATATTTACTGCTAGGTAACAGGGCCATCAGGGTGAAAGAAACATTTTGTCCATATGTCTCCACCAGTGATCGAACCCAGAACCTCAGGACTACGAATCCGAAGTGCTGTCCAACCAGCTGTCAGATGCGGTTGTCACTTTTTTTACAGTCCGCTAAAGCAATTGTTCCCAAAGTGGGGGCCATGGCCCCGTGGGAGGCCATTTTGCAATATGAAGGGAGCTGTAAGTTGCCACATTGTACAGGTTATGATACCAGAAGACACCCGAGGGGGCCTTTTACTGGAGGTCTTGGGCCATTAGTTAGGACACTACGATGGGAAGAAAACTCATTTTTTCAAACTTCCTAAAACTCTCGCAAAATGTTTTTGCAAAATCTACATGGTAAAGACTCCGTTTCCTTAATGAATCAACATCGTAACAAAAAAAATGACAAACCCAAAACTTGCAAATTTCAAAATGGCTTTAATAATAATTTGGGGCCTTGTAGCCTGGTGGATAGCGAGCAGGACTCTTAATTCTGTGGCGCGGGTTCGATTCCCACACGAGGCAGAAACAAATGGGCAAAAGTTTCTTTCACCCTGAATGCCCCTGTTACTTAGCAGTAAATAGGTACCTGGGAGTTAGTCAGCTGTCAAGGGCTGCTTCCTGGGGGTAGAGGTCTTGTCGAGGACCGGGCTGCGGGGACACTAAAAAGCCCCAAAATCATCTCAAGATAATAGTAAAATGTCAGTTTTTTTATTCATTGTGGTATTAGAATGAAATAATCCTCATTGTCTACTATTTATTTATCGTCTTTAGAGTATAATTTGCTGTAAAACAGCTTTTGTGTGCCATTACAATTTTAAATACCAAATTTAGACTAAACAATTTCCAACTCAACAAATTTTGAGTTTATGAAAAAAATAGAGGATTTAGAACAAAGTACTTTGAACGCATGTAAAATTTATGAGAATCGATCAGAAAATTATATTTTTAAAGTTGCCTAGAAGTTGTAAATATTGTTCATGAAAAATAACTGAAATTGAAGTTCACGATAATATCATGGTCGTTCTACTTTATGGATTTTCCTGCAAGTTTCAATCAATATTGCCGAGCATATGTACTTGAACACGTGAAAGTTGTAAGTCTTTTCTTTTCGAATTAAATCAAGAAACAAATGGATAACAAGTAAGTAATTTCACATATTTACTGTACATTTTCATATAATTATTTTATATATTTACAGCATTTCACAGGTAAAAGTTCATATCCATGGACTTCATTATTACTTTATTATCATCACGTAAATTATTGCCTGGCTAGCCAACTTTTATTTCTACGGTACATAACATACTTTAGCTCTTCTATTAATTTTTCATCGACAGGAAAGGCATCGTGAATATGAATGATGAAACAGCGAAGAAACTGCGGGATATGTCACGAAATAGCGCATCACACTTTCATCTATGAATGTGGAAAATTTTACCAGTGGGCTTTTAGGATTATTTTTAATGATTATTATTTATCTGTTTATTACATTAATTATATTTTAATTTGTTATTAAATTATTTCTTTAGAGTGGACTGTATAGTTTTAGCTTTATTTCAGCGATAAACCCGTTTCAAATTTTGTGGGTTCATTCTAGTATGTTTTACCAAATCAAAACTAATTGCTGGTAAATTGTTACTACAGGTTATTCTACTGTTTAAGAATTATTTTTAATTATTATTTACGTATTTATTACATTAATTATATTTTAACTTATTAAATTATTTCTTTAGGGTGGACTGTATAGTTTTATCTTTATCTCAACGATAAACCTGTTTCACAAACTTCGATGGCTTATTCTATTATGTTCTACCAAATCTAAACCAATTTATGGTAAATTTCTTACAACGGGTTATTCTACTTTTTAATTGTACAAATTAGACAAGCTCAGCTGTCATTTTAGAACGCGGCCTAGTGAACAGGCAACATACACATCCTCGTTCATTTGAACTCAGTCTCAGACTAGGTAGTATTATCACCTGGTTTGTCATGTGATAAACCAGTTCAGTTATTTTCATGAAGTCACAATTTCACCTGCCGGAATGTTACATTGTAAAAAATGCAAAGAACATACATCATGCAGATATGACATTAAAATATCTATTAGAAATTATTAATATATGCTTACCATTCTGGGTGGGTTCGCCTGCTGCATAACCAGTTAACAAATTAATTCATAAATGGCCATATATGCATGACTTGGTTATATGTTGTTACGGTCACTATTGACCAGTAACCGGGTTCATTATGTTGTAACCTCTTTTATAGTATCCGACCCCAAGTCGGTAGTTTACTTTCAAGAACTGGTTGTATAGTGCAATAAAGAATAAGAGGGGGATGAACAATACACAGTTCCCTTTACCTAAATATTGAAAGCTTTACCATTAAAATATCTTAAATAAAAAGAGATTATGACTACACATTTAAAGTAGTGGCACTCTCACTCTGGATACTATTACGTTGGCAGTGTTCACCTACTCCAGCGTTTCCACCACCCAGTACCTTGTGCACGTGTACTGACAAACGCTGACGAGTTCATCTTTTACGTGGGCCAGTCCACTGACACAGTCTCATGAGGTGCCTACACCCAACTTTCGCTCTCCAGCAACACACTGGCAGACGACTTCAGCAACTTGCTGACAGGGGTCACAAACAACCATATTTAATGGTATCTTACCCCTGGCAGAAGCCTCTAGCAGCCTATTAGCCGCACTTCACAATAGGCACCTCACTGTTGTCCATTACTCTCCTAAGCCAATCCCAGGGTACGCCAATCTCTACCAATACTGCGTAATTTAGCAGCTAACACACTGTGCAGATCGACAGCGGCTTACGTAGTCTTCTTTCAGGACCAAACTGAAAGTACGTGGACTGCCCAAGGTAAACTGCCTTCCTCAGTACAATCACCTCCACACATCACTTCTGTGACCAAAAAACGTCATCAATTAGGTGGACGGTACACTGGAGAAACCATGAGATAACACTCATTCACCTGAGAGTTGGCATTATGCTCTGTAGCACAACAGATGTTACTGATCGTACCACGCCATCCACCAGAGGTCACCTACGTCGACCTCTCTTGCAAACTGGGGCAGGAAACATGAGCCATTGATCGCTGCCACGCCACCACCAATAGATGGCGTTGTCTACGTAGTATCCAATATCAGGGGAACTGTGGTGCTCACTCAAATATGGCGCCAAAATCGCAACTCCATACTCCAGTGAAGGTGGCGATACTGTAACATATGTCAACCGTAAATTGATGCAATTCCAAATGTTTACCGCAGTCGTGGCAGTAAATAGTGGCTTTATTCTATGTTTGGGTGTCGCGCTGCAATCGTGGCTCACGGGAAGTCTTGCTGAGAGCCTACCAGAATGGCGTCGCTTCCCGCTCCAGGGACACATACCCAAAAACGTTTTCATTAATAATTAGAAGGAGTTTTATTTAATTTTTTTAATTACTGACAGTTCAGTTTAATTTAGAGAAGTACGGTTTTATTACAACCAGTCCTGTGACTGGTACTTTTAGAGTTAATTAATTAATAAGTCTTGGATTTTTTTACAAATATTTTTCGTTTTATGCCAATTCTCATCCCCTGGAAAAGGGGGGTAATGATGTTAAAAAGTTTGGGAAACACTGCCCTAAAATATAGCTGGAGTCATACTATGCATAATGAAGGCTTATCAACCTCTGGAGGGTTATTAACACAGCACAAGTACTTACTGAGAAACCATACATTTTAGCCTTGAAAATTTTCTACAACTGCAGTCAACTTTCACTGTGTATACTGCGAGAACGTGTACACTTCTCTGTGTACATATATCCCACTGCCTCGGGAGGTAATGAAACACTCTGTTCCAAAGTAATAATTAACTTCTTATTCAGGACGATGAAGTATGGCATTGCGAAGGTGTGTGTGAGTTCGTCTCGTGTATATTTATGTTACCTCTTCGTCTTCAAAGAAAGTAATTACTCAACACATAGCTTGCTCATGTAAGAGAGCAGAGGGTACCCTCACTAAAGTCTAAAAGTACACCATACTGGTTTGCAATCAAATTGAGCTTATATGTTTAACTACACACGTATATGATCATTCTCCAGTAATGATAGTACATATAGCAACTGTGTTATCAAATAGATGATCAAAAGGTCGCAGAACACTAAAAGGAAAGATAACTCACATTGGAAACAACGGCCAGCTTGCTGACGGTGTCCATGATGTGGAACCAGACGCCGATGTCATTGACACGGAGGGGCGCCGGCCTCCTGTAGAAGGTGACAAACTTGCGGGCGTCGAGACGCGTCTCCAGCATATTGTTGACCAGAGCGAAGAGTGGAGCCAGCGGAAATGACGCCACGAAGATGGTGACGAACCCAAACTGCAATACTGTTGTAACCACTACATGTAACAATGTTGTAACCACCTCATGTAATAGTATTGTAACCAACACATGTAAAAATGTTGTAACAAAGGCATGAAACAGTATTGTAACCAGCGCACATGTAACAATATTGTAAGCACATGTAACAATGTTGTAACCACCGCATGTAACATTGTTGTAACTACCGCATGTAACAATGTTGTAATCACCGCATGTAACATTGTTGTAACTACCGCATGTAATAATGTTGTAACCACCGCATGTAACAATGTTGTAACCACTGCATGTAACAATGTTGTAACCACCACATGTAACAAAGGTGTAACCACCGCATGTAACATTGTTGTAACTACCGCATGTAACATTGTTGTAACCACCGCATGTAACATTGTTGTAACCACTGCATGTAATAATGTTGTAACCACCGCATGTAACATTGTTGTAACCACCGCATGTAACAATGTTGTAACCACCACATGTAACAAAGGTGTAACCACCGCATGTAACATTGTTGTAACCACCGCATGTAACATTGTTGTAACCACCGCATGTAATAATGTTGTAACCACCGCATGTAATAATGTTGTAACCACCGCATGTAACATTGTTGTAACCGTCGCATGTAACAATGTTGTAACCACCGCATGTAACATTGTTGTAACCACCGCATGTAACATTGTTGTAACCACCACATGTAATAATGTTGTAACCACCGCATGTAATAATGTTGTAACCACCGCATGTAACATTGTTGTAACCGTCGCATGTAACAATGTTGTAACCACCGCATGTAACATTGTTGTAACCGTCGCATGTAACAATGTTGTAACCACCGCATGTAACAATGTTGTAACCACCGCATATAACAATGTTGTAACCACTGCATATAACAATGTTGTAACTACTACATGTAACAATGTTGTAACCACCGCATGTAACAATGTTGTAACCACCGCATGTAACAATGTTGTAACCACCGCATATAACAATGTTGTAACCACTGCATATAACAATGTTGTAACTACTACATGTAACAATGTTGTAACCACCGCATGTAACAATTGTTATGATCTCAGGCTGCTGGAAAAACGAGTCTACCCCTGAGAGTTATTCTACCAGGCCTGACCTAACTAAGAGGTCAAAGAGATATAGACGTGGATATATGTATAGTAAACACTCAATTCAATTTGACGAATAGTTTAAAAACATGGGCAGTGAATAAGACTATAAATAAATGACTTCACATGAGATGTGGAGAATTTGTTGGAGGTGTGAGGCTCACTTAAGTAGGCTTTGACTTCACTTGAGCTGAAGAAATCGTGAGGTGAGGTCACGCTCCATTGAGCCCCTGGTGAAGAAGAACCCCCTGTTTGATATACCTTCAAGAAGAAGGGCAGCCTTCTTCTGAAAATTCCAAGAAGGAATTTTGTGGGCAGCCTAGGGCACCCAGTTTTATCGCAAACCCAGTGAGCGCCGAGGACCAAGTTCTGTGGTAATCCATTTTAAACCGGTTGACAGTGATTGCCTGTAGTGGTCGTGTGCCCCACGACCGTAGCAAGTGTCTATTGATATATTAGGCATATTTTAATAAGGCAAAAGGCCTAAGTAAGAGAATAGAGATGAGAGTACCAGCTGAGAAGAGGAGCGGCACATCCTCTACCACCAAGCTCATGGAGGCAACTGAACGGCAGGTACCTGGAGGTCTCGGACCCCGCGGGAAGATGTCGAGGGGAATCATTTATTGGGTGTAGTTTAATTTAGTTATATGTTTGTAGAGGAATATCTTTATTTGCGTGTCAATGGGTTGCAAGTTTGACAGGGGAAAGGAGTTGCTGAGAGAACTTCGAGGCCAGTAGAGGAGGACTCAGTGGATGGAACTCCAAGGCTATTGAAGAAATACTGAGCTCTGTGGAAGAGCAGTCCCCATAGTGAGGAGTTGGACCTCAAGCTGTGATAGGAGAAGCAGTGGAGTAGAATTTCACGTGCTTCTGTGATACCAGTGGTGAAACACCAATGATGTTCATGGATAACTTCATGGTGTAGCAGCCGGAGGAGCTGTAAAAGATCCTGGTAGACAATTCGGGGAGAAACTGAAGATGTTTAGGGTAGTGAGTCTCTGGATGCAGAGAGGAGGTTCTTAGTGACTACTTATATAGAGTTAATAGAGTGCTTGAGTGTCATTGACATGCAAGACACAGTGGAAGGTGGGTGACTGACCATTTTTGTATCAAGGAATATAAATACAGATGTTTATAGTATTACAGCCACAGCCTGAGTTGTGTATATATATATATATATATATATATATATATATATATATATATATATATATATATATATATATATATATATATATATATATATCGTACCTAGTAGCCAGAATGCACTTCTCGGCCTAATATGCAAGGCCTGATTTGCCTAATAACCCAAGTTTTCCTGAATTATTATATTTTCTCTATTTTTTTTCTTATGAAATGATAAAGGTACCCATTTCATTATGTATGAGGTCAATTTTTTTTTATTGGCGTTAAAATTAACGTAGATATATGACTGAACCTAACCAACCCTACCTAACCTAACCTATCTTTATTGGTTAGGTTAGGTTAGGTAGCCGATAAGGTTAGGTTAGGTAGTCGACAAACCATTAATTCATGAAAACTAGGCTTATTAGGCAAATTGGGCCTTGCATAGTAGGCTGAGAAGTGCGTTCTGGCTACTAGGTACGGCATATATAAATATACATACATATATATATATATTATTAAATATGACCTAAAAAGTAAGATTAATAATTCTAACATGAATTTTGTCAATCTTTCGTACATTTCTTTTCACTATTGGAGGTAATTCAAAAATCGATTCTCCAAAATTCATTTTTATTTCTAGTTTGACGCAACACTTGAGCGCATTTCGTAAAACTTATTACATTTTCAAAGACTTTACACATACACAACTGAATAGAACTTGCATATCTCCGATTCCTAACGAACATAGGAATGTGCCTAAATGCCAACAGCGACTGCCCAGACAGGTACAAGAGGAGTGTTGTTAACGCATATGTCGACCGTGCTCTCAGCCACAGCTCAGAATGGAAGCAAGTCGACGAAGAACTCTGTAGGGTAAGGCAGGTCCTAGTCAACAACGGCTTCTTCAATGGTTTCGTCGAAGACATCATAAGAAGGAAAGTGAAACGCCATGCAACCTCTGAAGAGACAACTAACACAACACCTATACCCCCTATTAGACTATTTTACAGGAACTTCTTTTCCACAGCTCATAAAACGGAGGAAAGGGTCCTGAAAGATAGTTAATAGAAACGTTATCCCTACAGACAAAAATCAGAGGATACAACTAACGATTTACTATAAAACCAGGAAAACGGCCAGCCTACTCATGAGAAACTCTCCAGACACAAAGCAGAACGCTTTAAAAGAGACCAACCTCGTCTATGCCTTCAAATGCCCACTTGGGGACTGTAAGCTCCAAAAAACCCAGTATATAGGCAAGACAACAACATCTCTTTCTAGGCGTTTAACGATGCATAAGCAACAGGGCTCCATTAAGGAACATATAATCTCTTCCCACAACCAAACCATCGCCAGAGAAATCCTAGTAAACAACACAGAAATCATCGATAGATACAGCGATAGCAGACGGCATGACGTTTGCGAGGCACTGCACATTAAGAAGTCAACACCAGCAATCAACAGCCAATTAATGCACAACTATATTCTACCCACCTCAAGACTCCGCTCCAATATAGAAGCATCAAGAAATATGGACCAATAGGCTTTCTACAATCACTTCCATTTCAATACCCATTGTTTCGTGTTTTATCTTGTGTTGATGAAATTAATACCCTATTAAATACCACCTCACCCCATCCACCTCACTCAAACGTAGATATAAACAAATCGGAGATATGTAAGTTCTATTCAGTTGTGTATGTGTAAAGTCTTTGAAAATGTAATAAGTTTTATGAAACGCGCTCAAGTGTCGCGTCAGACTAGAAATAAAAATGAATTTTGGAGAATTGATTTTTGATTTACCTCCAACAGTGAAGCGTAATGTACGAAAGATTGAGAAAATTCGTGTTAGAATTATTAATCTTACTTTTTCGGTCATATTTAATAATATATGTCTACATGAAAGACTGCTACCAAAATATACTAACATATATATATATATATATATATATATATATATATATATATATATATATATATGTTAGTATATTTTGGTAGCAGTCTTTCCTGTAGACATATATTATTAAATATGACCGAAAAAGTAAGATTAATAATTCTAACACGAATTTTCTCAATCTTTCGTACATTTCTTTTCACTGTTGGTGGTAATTCAAAAATAAATTCTCCAAAATTCATTTTTATTTCTAGTCTGACGCGACACTTGAGCGCGTTTTGTAAAACTTATTACATTTTCAAAGACTTTAGTTTACACATACACAACTGAATAGAACTTACACATCTCCGATTTGTTTATATCTACATTTGAGTGAGGTGGATAGGGTGAGGTGGTATTAATAGGGTATTAAATTCATCAACACAAGACAGAACACGAAACAATGGGTATTGAATAGAAGTGATTGTAGAAAGCCTATTGGTCCATATTTCTTGATGCTTCTATATTAGAGCGGAGTCTTGAGGTGGGTAGAATAGAGTTGTGCATTAATTGGCTGTTGATTGCTGGTGTTGACTTCTTAATGTGTAGTGCCTCGCAAACGTCAAGTCGCCTGCTATCGCTGTATCTATCGATGATTTCTGTGTTGTTTACTAGGATTTCTCTGGCGGTGGTTTGGTTGTGGGAAGAGATTATATGTTCCATAATGGAGCCCTGTTGCTTATGCATCGTTAAACGCCTAGAAAGAGATGTTGTTGTCTTGCCTATATACTGTTTTTTTTGGAGCTTACAGTCCCCAAGAGGGCATTTGAAGGCATAGACGACGTTGGTCTCTTTTAAAGCGTTCTGCTTTGTGTCTGGAGAGTTTCTCATGAGTAGGCAGTAGACATACGGTGCTAACCAGTAGACACACAGTGCTAGCCAGTAGACATACGGTGCTGACCAGTAGACATACAGTTCTGGCTTGTAGACATACGGTGTGCACCAGTAGACATACGGTACTGGCCAGTAGACATACGGTTCTGGGCAGTAGACATACGAGTCTGGCCAGTAGACATACGGTGCTGGCCAGTAGATATATGGTGCTGGCCAGTAGACATATGGTGCTGACCAGTAGACACACAATTCTGGCTAGTAGACATACGGTGCTGACCAGTAAAAATGTGGTTCTGGCCAGTAGACATACGGTTCTGTCCAGTAGACATATGGTGCTGGCCAGTAGACATACGGTGCTGGCCAGTAGACATACGATGCTGACCAGTAGACATATGGTGCTGGCCAGTAGACATACAGTTCTGGCCAGTAGACATACAGTTCTGGCCAGTAGACATACAGTGCTGGCCAGTAGACATACGGTTCTCGCCAGTAGACATACTGTGCTGGTCAGTAGACATACTGTGCTGGCCAGTAGACATACGGTTCTCGCCAGTAGACATACTGTGCTGGCAAGTAGACATACGGGTCTGGCCAGTAGACATACAGTGCTGGCCAGTAGACATACTGTGCTGACCAGTAGACATACGGTTCTGGCCAGTAGACATACAGTGCTGGCCAGTAGACATACTGTGCTGGCCAGTAGACATACTGTGCTGGCCAGTAGACATACTGTGCTGGCCAGTAGACATACGGTTCTGGCCAGTAGACATACGGTTCTGGCCAGAAGACATACATTTCTGGCCAGTAGACATACAGTGCTGGCCAGTAGACATACTGTGCTGACCAGTAGACATACGGTTCTGGCCAGTAGACATACAGTGCTGGCCAGTAGACATACTGTGCTGACCAGTAGACATACGGTTCTGGCCAGTAGACATACGGTTCTGGCCAGTAGACATACGGTTCTGGCCAGTAGACATACTGTGCTGACCAGTAGACATACGGTTCTGGCCAGTAGACATACAGTGCTGGCCAGTAGACATACTGTGCTGGCCAGTAGACATACTGTGCTGGCCAGTAGACATACGGTTCTGGCCAGTAGACACACAATTCTGGCTAGTAGACATACGGTGCTGACCAGTAGAAATGTGGTGCTGGCCAGTAGACATACGGTTCTGTCCAGTAGGCATACGGTTCTGGCCAGTAGACATACGGTTCTGGCCAGTAGACATACGGTTCTGGCCAGTAGACATACGGTTCTGGCCAGTAGACATACTGTGCTGACCAGTAGACATACGGTTCTGGCCAGTAGACATACAGTGCTGGCCAGTAGACATACAGTGCTGGCCAGTAGACATACTGTGCTGGCCAGTAGACATACGGTTCTGGCCAGTAGACATACGGTTCTGGCCAGTAGACATACGGTTCTGGCCAGTAGACATATGGTTCTGGCCAGTAGGCATACAGTGCTGGCCAGAAAACATACTGTGCTGGCCAGTAGACATATGGTTCTGTCCAGTACACATACTGTGCTGGCCAGTAGACATACGGTTCTGGCAAGTAGACATATGGTTCTGGCCAGTAGACATATGGTTCTGGCCAGTACACATACTGTGCTGGCCAGTATACATACGGTTCTGGCAAGTAGACATACGGTTCTGGCCAGTAGACATATGGTTCTGGCCAGTACACATACTGTGCTGGCCAGTATACATACGGTTCTGGCAAGTAGACATATGGTTCTGGCCAGTACACATACGGTATAGCGTCACCACACAGACGACGCTCTTAAACGCACTAGACCTAACTAGACCGCACTAGACAGGAACATACCTGAGTAAAATAGGCACTCACCCATTTCCAAGTACTCATAAAAGAGACTACGTGCGTCAAAGGGCATGAGGTAGAAGTCCTTGGCCCACTGGGGCCAGCAGGGGTCATAGGGCTGCCTGGGGGAGTGGAGAGTCATCCTGTTGCACCATCTACGAAGAATAGGAAGACCCATCTCTATACAAGCGTTGATGGCTTGTCTCCCTATCATTATGGTGGCCAGCTGTACCGTCAATTCCATCAGGCAGCCTCCAGGACCACACTGTGGAATATAAATTGCGAAGCACGTATATCATTTTTATATCGTGATGGTTTAAATTGTCTTTGCACAAGAACATGATAAATCTGCGAAAAATACTGAATATTAACCTCTACTGTGAAGCAAGAAGCAACAGTCTGGTTGATCAGATTCTGTTGGGTTACATTTTAAATCGAACTTCGTCAGAATATTTAGAAACTGGAAGGCAACAGGGTAGTAGGTGGGGTATATAGTGCTACAGTCTCTCACCCCATATTCACTGTTAGGTAGGTTCTGATAGGTAAGCACAGTAGGCCTATTCTCACAACCCTAGGCCTCCATGGAGATAGTGCCCTTCGGAACCACCTCAACGAACCAAAAGAGTGGGAATTGAAAGTAGTTCCAATTTAATGAAATATTTTTGGATATATGTACTCCATAGTAAAAATATTTTGTCCCAATTTCTGGTTTGTAACAAAAGAGGATGCTTTGACTCAGCAACGCACACGCGTTGCTGAGTCAACGTCATATATATATATATATATATATATATATATATATATATATATATATATATATATATATATATATATATATATATATATATATATATATATATATGTCGTACCTAGTAGCCAGAACTCACTTCTGAGCCCACTATGCAAGGCCCGATTTGCCTAATAAGCCAAGTTTTCATGAATTAATTGCTTTTCGACTACCTAACCTACCTAACCTAACCTAACCTAACTTTTTCGGCTACCTAACCTAACCTAACCTATAAAGATAGGTTAGGTTAGGTTAGGTAGGGTTGGTTAGGTTCAGTCATATATCTACGTTAATTTTAACTACAATAAAAAAAAATTGACCTCTTATATAATGAAATGGGTTGCTTTATCATTTCATAAGAAAAAAATTAGAGAAAATATATTAATTCATGAAAACTTGGCTTATTAGGCAAATCGGGCCTTGCATTGTAGGCTGAAAAGTGAGTTCTGGCTACTAGGTACGACATATATATATATATATATATATATATATATATTATATATATATTATATATATATATATATATTATATATATATATTATATATATATATGTCGTACCTAATAGCCAGAACGCACTTCTCGGCCTACTATGGAAGGCCCGATTTGCCTAATAAGCCAAGATTTCGTGAATTAATTGTTTTTCGACTACCTAACATACCCAACCTAACCTAACCTAACTTTTTCGGCTACCTAACTTAACCTAACCTATAAAGATAGGTTAGCTTAGGTTAGGTAGGGTTGGTTAGGTTCGGTCATATATCTACGTTAATTTGAACTCCAATAAAAAAAAAGTGACCTCATACATAATGAAATGGATAGATTTATCATTTCATAAGAAAAAAATTTGAGAAAATACATTAATTCAGTAAAAGTTTTTTTATTAGGCAAATCGGGTCTTGCATAGTAGGCTGAGAAGTGCGTTCTGGCTACTAGGTACGACATTATATATATATATATATATATTGGTATATATATATTATATATATAATATATTACATTATATATATATTGATATATATATATATATATATATATATATATATATATATATATATATTTATATTTGTCGTACCTAGTAGCCAGAACGCACTTCTCGGCGTACTATGCAAGGCCCGATTTGCCTAATAGGCCGAGTGATTTTCTTTATTTTCAATAAACTGTTTCCAATTAGTTTAGTTGTATTGTTATTATTATATTATATTATATTATATTTTATTAAGAATATAAATTACTGATGTAGTTGTGTTAGGTTAGTTTAGGTTTAGATAGGGTAGGTTAGGTTAGGTAGGGTTGGTTAGGTTCGGTCATATATCTACATTAGTTTTAACTCAAATTTAAACAAATTAACTTATACATAATGAAATGGGCAGATTTATCATTTCATTAGAAAAAAAATAAACTAAAGTCTGTGTAAACTAAAGTCTTTAAAAATGTAATAGGTAATTACGAAATGCATTCAGGCGTCGCGTCAGACTAGAAATAAAAATGAATTTTGGAAAATTGATTTTTCAATTATCATCGACAGTAAAAAGAAACAAGAAATATTGAGAAAATTCGTGTTAGAATTATTAATCTCACTTTTTCGGTCATATTTAACAACGTATATGTATGTTTTGTGACGGTGTCCCACCCCTATATTTCTTCCTTCCCAGCTTAGAAGAGTCATATCTCCATAGCCTGAGTATTCTCTGATGTTCAGGGAACAGTTTCATGTGTGGGAAAGCGTGGAGCGTGATTGAGCTGGCTGTAAAATGGCCAGCTAAGTTTGATAATGCTAGGGTCTTACGCCTTTTGGGGCACAAGACGGTGCCGAGCCATCCAGTTTGCCGCCAAGGCGTCGTGACTCCTCCTGGCACCTGATTGGCCACGTAAGGTCACGTACCGGAAGTGACCAATGACGAGAGCCCTCGGGTGGTATGACGTCACGAGGCGGAGGGCTCTCGGGGCGGCTGGCGCCTGGGCGGGAGAGTACGTCACGAGCCGCCCTAGAGTGAGTTCCAGATCTAGAGAGCCCTTACCAGTAGATTAAAGCTTTGCTTCGATACTGCAGACAGTCTGGGAGGCCATTCAACTTCCGTGGAGTGCCCAGAAGCAAGAATGGGCCGGATTAGAGAGCCAAGAGCTCTATCAAGAATCTGCAGCAGAGGGAACGTTGGGCTGGTGACGTCTGGGACGCCCAGAGGACCACGTTATGCACATCAAGCGAGAAGCTGCAGCCGGGCCAAATCTACTGGCAGTGAAGCGAGGGGGAGGTGTGCTGAACTGCGAGGTGCCGACAGTGCCAGTGAGGACGACGACGGAGGTATTTGTCTCCAGTACAAGAGGAGGAGGAGGAGGAGGAAGGCAGTACCTGTTGGGAATGAGCACGGCGAGGACGTGATACCACGAGGACGACGGAGGAACCTGTGTGTGTGTGTGTGGGAACTGATCGTCGGCAGACCAGAAGCCAGGACCAGGAACTTCAACATCCCTCAACAGAGGACGAGTCGGCTTCGTGATTGGAGTGAAATAAGGTAGATAATTGTCCCTCCCTTTACTCCTTTTGATCTAGGCAAGATAGGGTATTTTATATATTGTGAACATTACTACTCATCATTTTATTGCCTAATTGACAGAGTGTTAGGCTAGGAGCCAAGAGCTCATGTAGGCTTGATGGTGGTGTGAATATAAACATGTTGATGCGGTGACGTTAGCGATCCTGGAGGTAGTAACTGGTTTGTAAGGAGCCAGCAACGAATTTTGAAATGCCCAGCTGATCACGTTGCAAGAGGCGTGGGTGTGTCCAGCAGCCTGACAGTTAGAGCTGTCAGCTGATTGTGTTGCCAGAGGCGCAAGGTGTGCGCCCACTGTTCGAGGAGTGGACCCAGTCAGCTGACCGTGTTGCCAGAGACGTGTCATGAGGAGTGTTGCCGACAGTGGACGATATCCACTTATAAATGGTATAAAGAAATGTCTATATGTATGTATATTACCTTTTCTTCAGTTAACTTTTAAACTAACTAATGAGTTTAAGTGAGCCTCCATTCTCTAAGGCTATATTCATATGAGATCATTTTATGACACTTTGCATTGGACATGATATTGCATCCTTGATTAAGATAACCATTAAGACCACTGACGTGTTGCTGGGACATGAGTATAAACACCCAGCTGGCGACCTGAGTAGACCGGATGTCCAAGAGAGCGTCCCAGTGTCAGGGCGGGCAGGTTCAGGTGAATCATAGGAGGCTTGAACCTCCCCACTCGCTAGGGGTGTATAAGGCCAGCCCTTGGCCGACTGGGGGAGCCCAAGGGCGAGCAGTAAGCCTGGTACTGAGGGGCTAAGACCCGTGGGACGACCCCAACCACAGGTAGGAAGGGGGTGAACCTTGACAGTATGTATATGTCGTACCTCGTAGCCAGAATGCACTTCTTGGCCTACTATGCAAGGCCAGATTTGCCTAATAGGCCAAGTGATTTTTTATTTTCAATAAATTGTTTCCAATTAGTTTATTTAAATTATTATTATTAAATTATATTAGGAACATAAATTATTAACTTGGTTGTGTTAGTTTAGGTTAGGTTTAGATAAGTTAGGTTAGGTAAGGTTGGTTAGTTACGGTCATATATCTACATTAGTTTTAACTCAAATTTCAACAAATTACTTTATAAATAATGAAACGGACAGATTTATCATTTCATAAGAAAAAATTAGTAAAATATATAAATTCAGGATAACTAGGCTTATTAGGCAAATCGAGCCTTGTATAGTAGGCCGAGTACGACGTTCTGGCTACTAGGTACAACATATATATATATATATATATATATATATATATATATATATATATATATATATATTATTAAATATGACCGAAAAAGTAAGATTAATAATTCTAACACGAATTTTCTCAATATTTCTTATGTTTCTTTTCACTGTCGATGGTAATAGAAAAATCAATTCTCCAAAATTCATTTTTATTTCAAGTCTGACGCGACACTTGAACGTGTTTCGTAATAACTTATTACATTTTCAAAGACTTTAGTTTACACACACACAACTATAACCTGCAAATACTAAACAGAGTTTAAACAGCTTTCATTTTATACCTGCATTTGGGTGAGGTGATATGTTACAACAGTTTTGGATGAGGTGAAAAACTTTCAACACAAGATAGAACACGAAACAATGGGTATAATATTGGGTAATTTAAAGGGAAGAATGGAAGTAACTGCAAAGGGCCTATTGGCCCATATTTCTTGATGCTTCTATATTGGTGCTGAGTCTTGAAGTGGGTAGAATATAAGTAAGTAATTATCAAAAGAAGGCACCAAACCGGGAAGGCTATGTAGCACCATCAAATACGCAAAATAATCAGAAGGCGCTAAATATCACCAAGGATGCCAATACGAGAACAAAAACGCATAAGGCGAACGATATCAAAAGTATCCGAGTCACCAAGAATTCTATCGAGGGACAGGTGACCGCGAGGGGCGGTCGGAAAGCAAGACACACGCTCGTCCTGGAAGTCAGGACATTCAAGAAGGACATGCACGACCGTAAGAGGGACAATGCAACTAGGACAATAAGGAGCAGGGCGGCGCTCCATCAAGTGACCATGGGTTAAGCGAGTATGGCCAATACGCAACCTCGCCAGAGCTGTTTCCCACCGCCGGTTACGGTGGAAGGAGGACGGCCACGAATTAACACAACATTTAAGAGTACGTAGCTTGTTACCAGTAACAGACAACCAAGAAGCCTGCCAACGGGTAAGGACTGAGGAATGGATAACCGGGTAAAAGTCGGAATACGGAATGCCTTTGCGAGAGATGGGACAAGAGCGGACAGCTTCCTTGGCAGCAGCATCCGCACGCTCATTTAAAGACACACCAATATGGCTGGGAACCCAACAAAACTCAACCGACTTAAATTTACTGTGAACGAGAAACAGCCAATGCTGGATCTCGACAACTACCGGATGAACCGGATTAAAGGACCCGAGAGCCATGAGGGCACTACGAGAGTCAACAACAACTACAAAGGAAGACTGACAACGAGAAAGCAGGAGACGAAGAGCATAGAGAATAGCATAAAGTTCCGCTGTAAAGATGCTAGTCTCCGGAGGCAAGCGACACATATAAGTGCGATCAGGAAAAACAACAGAGTAGCCAACACCGTCCGCTGACTTAGACCCATCGGTGAAGACAGAAACGGAGCGGGAGTGAGAAGAAAAGTGCTCGAGGAAAAGGCGTTTTAGAACCGTAGGAGGGGTAAAAGCTTTAGTGATACGGGTCAAGGAAGTACAAAACCGCGGAAGAGGGACCCTCCACGGGGGCAAAGAAGGAACAACACGAGGAGAAACATCAGAAATACGAACGGAAAGAGAATCCTGCAGGCGAGATAACCGGACAGAAAGAGGGAGGTGGTGAAGAGGAACAGGAACCGCAGGAGGGGTAAAAGTTAAAGCACGACAGAGGCGAGAGGAAGGATGTTGCAAGGACCGCGCAAGATAGCGAAGACAGTAGCGATCACGGCGGTCCTGGAGAGACAGGAAGCCAGTGTCAACATACAAGCTAAGGACGGGAGTCGAACGAAAGGCACCAGAACTGAGGCGCAACCCAGTATGGTGCAAAGCATCAAGACGGCGAAGAGTAGAAGGAGAAGCAGACGAGTAAGCAGGGCAACCATAATCGAGCTTAGACAGGACGAGAGAAGAATGTAAAGCAAGGAGAGTGCGCCTATCTGCCCCCCAAGAAGTATGGGACAAGACCCGAAGGAGGGTAAGGGCCTTAGAGCACTCAACACGGAGGTAAGAGATATGGGGAGACCAAGACAAACGAGTGTCAAGGAATAACCCCAAAAGCTTCGCGGAATCTTTGTATTCAAGGGGATGACCATAAAGTGACAAAGAGGGACGAAGAACAACCCGTTTCCGCGTAAAAGTCATGGCACAAGTCTTAGAAGTAGAGAACTTGAAGCCATGACCTGTGGCCCAAGACGACACGGCATCAATTGCAAGTTGAAGCCGGCGTTGAAGGAGAGGCGAATCATCACCCTGACAACAAAGGGTAAGATCATCGACATAGAGAGCGGAGAAGACACCAGAAGGAAGAGAGGAAAGAAGACCATTGAGGGCAACCAGAAAAAGAGTAGTGCTCAGAACACTACCCTGGGGCACACCTTCGTATTGCTGAAAAGAGGGAGAGAGAGCGGTACCAAGGCGCACCCGAAAGGAACGACGAGAGAGGAAGCTGCGGAGAAAGAGAGGGAGATGACCACGAAGGCCAAAAGAATGAAGTTGAGATAGGATATGATAACGCCAAGTGGTGTCGTAAGCCTTTTCCAGGTCAAAAAGGACGGCAACAACGGAGGTCTTCGCAGCAAAAGCAGTACGAATATAGACCTCCAAGTTCACCAGGACATCTGTCGTGCTGCGGCACTTGCGGAAACCAAATTGAGAAGGGGAGAGGAGGTGATGGTGTTCCAGGAACCACATCAGACGAACGTTAACCATACGTTCAAAAAGTTTGCAGACACAACTTGTGAGAGCAATAGGGCGAAAGTCCTTAGGGGAAGTACCCAGAGACCCCGGTTTGCGAACAGGGAGGACAACGGCATCGAGCCAGTCCTCAGGGACTGACGACGACTCCCAGATCCAATTATACAGACTCAGTAAATACTGAGACGTGCTCGGAGGGAGATGGCGAAGCATCTCATAATGAATACCATCGGAGCCCGCCGCCGTAGAACCGCAGAGGGCCAGAGCAGAACGAAGTTCAGAGAGAGAGAAGGGATCATTATAGGGAAGCTGAAGATGAGTGCAGAAATCTAAAGGACGAGACTCAAGGACAGGTTTACGAAGAAGGAAAGATTGGGGAAGATGAAGACCAGAGCTAACAGAAGAAAAGTGGGAACCCAGTTCGGAAGCGACCTGCAACGGGTCCGCCACAAGAGTATCATGGAGGTGAAGGACCGGTGAAACATCAGGAACGAACTTACCCGCTATCTTGCGGATACGCTTCCAGATCTGGGCCAGAGGGGTTTCGGACGTAATTGTTGAGACATAAGATGCCCAACATTCACGTTTAGCCGTACGGATGGCCCTACGGGCCACCGCACTCGCTTTCCGAAAGAAAAGAAAAGAATCGGTCGTCTGCCTACGGCGGTGCCTCTTCCAGGCTGCACGCTTACAGCGGACAGCCCGAGCACAGTCCGCATTCCACCAGGGAACGCACTTCCGTGGACCCCGAGAGGAAGAGCGAGGAATAGAGCGGAGGGCAGCGTTGAAGACAGTGTCATGAAAAAGGAGGAGAGCGCGAGAGAGAGGCAGAAGGGAGAGGTCAGAGAGAGCAGCACTGAGGGTAAATAGGGTCCAGTCTGCCTTAGCAAACTGCCACCTAGGGAAAGAGAGGGAAGGGCGAAAAGAGAAAAAGGAAACAAGGATGGGGAAATGATCACTTCCATGGAGGTCATCAAGAACCTGCCACGTGAAATCTAAGTAAAGAGAAGAAGAGCAGAGAGAAAGATCAAGACAAGAAAGGGTGCGAGTCCGAGAGTCCAAATGAGTGGGCTCACCAGAATTCAGAAGAGACAGGGAAGAAGATAGGAGAAACGGCTCAAGGAGGCGACCCCGGGTATTCGTCAGAACGTCACCCCAAAGAGAATGACGACAATTGAAGTCACCCAGCAGGAGCACAGGCTCCGGCAAGGAGTCTAGGAGGCGTTTCAAATCAGGAAGAGAGAGCGGGACACTCGGGGGGAGATAAATGGAACAAACTGTGTACCATTTCCCCACAAAGATACGAACAGCAGAACAATGGAGAGGCGAAGGAAAAAGTAAAGGAACAAAGGGAACATCTGCACGAATCAAGAGAGCAGAAGAATTAGAAGCCCCAGCAATGGCTGGGGGGGGGGGGGGGGAGAGAAAGGAATAGCCACGAAAACGACCAGGACGAGCACCAAGCATTGGCTCCTGGAGACAGACACAAAGGGGCGAAAACCGCGAAATCAGAAGTTGGAGTTCGAGGAAATTGGCGTAATAACCTCGAACGTTCCATTGAAGAATGGACAACGACGGGAAGAGAAAGGACAAAAACAGAGAACAAGGAAGAAACAAAGGCGAAAGAGCAACAGAGCACGTTAAAGAATATCAGGGTCGGGATCAGGGTCAGCAAAGTCAGGGTTAGGGGGCATGGGTAAACTGAGCAAAGACGGAGGGAAGGAAACGGGAGAACAGATCAGAGGTGGGCGGGCGGGGTCCGGAGGAAGAGGAGGAGACAACGGAGAGGAGCAGTCAAGGACAGCAGTAGGAAGAGGGGGAGTAGAAAGAGGGGAGCGCACCCCAGCAAGAGCAGCAACCGAAAGGGAAGCAGGGGCCAAAGAAACCTCCATAGCAGGAACAGGGGGCGCAAGCACTGAAACGGGAGGGGAAGGAGCAACAGAGCCAGAAGGAGGAGCTGAGGAAGAAAGCGAAGCCTTCTTACCCGCCGGGGAAGAGGAAGGAGAGGAGCCAGGCTTACGCTTCTGACTTAAAGAGACCGGTGTCCCAGCAACTACGTACCGGGCAACGGATTCCAGTGTCTCAACAGGAGAAGCCGAACGAGAGCACACACGACGGCCGTTAGGAGAGCGATGGACATCCGCCCGCACCGACAGGCGGTGGGGAGAGCCAATAGATGGAGGAAGAGGATGGGAAGGAGGATCGGAGGGGGACGAGGAAGAAGACACAGAAGACACGACAGACCGGGTAGAAGGAAGGGGAACCCCAGACAGAGGACCAGGAGGAGGATCCTTCGGGAGAGAACCCAAAGGAACAGAGGAGGGGGCAGTGGGCGCATCAGGGTCCAAGGCCCGGAAACGGTTGTGAGTCTGAGGAAGGCGGGAAGGACGAGGAGAGGAAGAGCGCAACACGCGAGCATAAGAGATATTAGCATAAGGCGGGAGCCGGCGAACCTGGCGCCTCGCCTCAGGAAAAGATAAACGCTCCCGGTGCTTCAGGTTGAGGACGGCTGCCTCAAGCTTGTAATGGACACACGCACGGGAGAAGGTAGGATGGGCCTCACCGCAGTTGAGGCAACGAGCCTGGGGAGAAGTGCACTCCGACTTAGAGTGACCCTCGCCACCACACAAAGGACAGAGAGAGACAGTCCCGGAGCAGCGGAGGGCACCATGCCCAAACCTCCAGCACTTATTGCAGAGCCGAGGAGAAGGAATGTACTCCTGGACAGAGCACCTGGCACCAGCAAGAATGACAGAGGGTGGAAGGTTCCTACCATCAAAGGTAATCTTCACAACCCGGAGGGGTTGACGGCGACTACCACGAGGGGGACGAGTAAACGTGTCCACCTGGAGAATAGAATGGCCCTGGGCAGCGAGGATATGGCGAATATCGTCGTGGCAGTCGCGCAGGTCCCGAACACCGGTTGCAACATGGGGCGGGAGCAAAATAGTGCCAACACTGGCATTCAATTGAGCGTTCTTCGAGACCCGAACGGGGGTCTCGCCAAGGCAGGATAAGGCAGCCAAGCGAGAAGCAGCATCCTGAGAAGGAGCAGCAACGACACGTGTACCGAGACGAGTGGGGTTGAAAGTAATGGAGGCATCCACGGAATCAATGAGATGTCGATGAAGGGAGAAATCGTCAGGAGGCGCAGAATCAAGAGGGAGGAGATCAAAATATTTGGCCCACGAAGCGGGACCAAACAAGGCTTGATAGGTAGCAGAACTGGAAGGAATCGAGCGAGGGCGGCCGTGACGAGGACGGCGGTGAGAACCCCCTGAGAGGGGTTAAAAGGCGCAGTAGTTACAACTAGAGAAGGAGCCGCGCCAGGGGACGAGGTAGTCACCACTGGGGGCTTGGGGCTCGACCCAACCACAGAGGAGGGAGGGGAGCCAGGGGAAGGAGTCAGAGAGGCCAAAGGAGGAGCAAGGTCGGGGCCCAATGCAGCGGAGGCTACAGAGCCCGGTCTTCCAATACGGACCGACTCGGGGGCTTGGTCGCCCACCCCACGAGCCTGAAAAGGTAAGCCAGAAGCAGCCGAAACAGGGGTTATCATCTTGACGAAATTAAGAATTCACTCACGAATGTGCCCCCACACCCACCATGGAGCCACAATTAGAGGCAGGACACCCAACAAGAAGCTATCGCCGATCTTGTCGGGGCCTCCTAGGGGTGCGTCGTGAGTATACGCCCCACAAACGCCACCTTAAGAAACCGACAGTCCGTCGAGATCGGGTTCAGTGACGAAGTGGGGATTGACAATAAAAGGTTCCCCTCGCTCTCGACGTCGGGTACTGCAGTTCTACGGGTGCATGAGTATGCCTCCTCAAGCACCCGGGCGTCAAAATAGAAGAAGTCCATGGAAGAACCAGAACGAGCAAAAGGTCGGCAGGAAACGGCAAGCAGATAGGAGAAGAGGGGGGAGAAAAACGAAACAGAAGGAAAAGGAAAAGGTGCCCAGCAGAATTGGAGAGGACGGCAGCAGGAGCACAAGGCTAGAAAAGGACAGAGGACTGTCCTAAGGAGCATCACACTCCAGCAGCCGCCCACGAAGCCCCCACACGGCGACAACGAGCTGAGCGGGGAGGGGGATAATTACCCCTAAATAAGGTTTTTTGTCGAAATAACATGGTATTTTCATCACGGTGTTGCCACAGGAAGGAGCTTTCTTTACCAATTTGTTCACAAATATTCGTGTTTTGCTCAATGTTTTTCTCATCTTGACCCCTCAAAGTCAGCTTCATTTTCAAGCAAATTCATTGAGAAAACAAAATACCTCACGCAAGAATACAACAGAGAGCCTTTCTACCCTTCTCTGTTTTTATAAGTGCTTCTATGGGCCATGGGGGCTGCCTGGTGTGTGGTCCAGTTGGGACTTCTGTTGTCTCATTAATACTCATGTACAATAAGGTTAGGTATCAAACTCCCATTGATCAAATCCTAAATCAGCCATGTGTATACCTCCTCCTGTCTGTAGCCGAGGACGTGGTTGTAGGCGCCAGGGTAGCCCGCCCACCGGCCCTTAAAGAAGGCAACGTAGAAAATGGATGAGTAGTAGTTGACGAACTGCAGGAGGTACATCTTGAGGGTAAGAGAGTCGTCATGCTGTGCTTGAGTCCTGTGAAGCTCCCACTCTGTGAGTGTAACGGCCACTCGGGTGTATATCTGGTGAGAAAGAGAGAGAGAGAGAAAAGAATGTACAATAAACTAAGAGGACATAGCTATACAAGGCCTCAACATTTCGAATCACCCTATAGTCCAGATCTGAAAGGTATATTTAAGACAGAAACACAACAACATATTAGTTGCTTGCCAAATATCCTTGTTCGGTTAAGACTGAATGGCTGGAAGATTGCCTTTAAGACTTGGCTTAATTGGAAGATTGTATTACGAGAATATGCAATAAATGAAAACTGATTCGATTTCAATCAAACTTTTTTGGCTCGTTGTATATGAAATTGGGTTCAACTGGTCCAAATCACTGCATCGAAGAATAAATAGGAAGGGAGAAAAAAATATTGAAAGATGTGTCAAAAAGTTTCCAAAATGGTAAAAAATTAACATCAAACACAAGTATTAACTAAAATCATGTCTATGACTAAGCTATCACAATAGCATATAAAGTATTTTAATATTTAGTTTTATGAAAAAAAAAAAAAAATATTTGTTTATAATTTTTGTTTTTTCTCGAATATGTTTCTCATATTTCTTATCTAGTGATTTACATGAAACTTATACACCTTACAGAATGTAAGCCTATCTCTAAGGTTGCAAATTTTGGAGGAAATTGGTTGATATCAATCTTGAGGTTATCTTGAGATGATTTCGGGGCTTTTTAGTGTCCCCGCGGCCCGTTCCTCGACCAGGCCTCCACCCCCAGGAAGCAGCCCATGACAGCTAACTAACACCCAGGTACCTATTTTACTGCTAGGAAACAGGGGCATAGAGTGAAGGAAACTCTGCCCATTGTTTCTCGCCGGCGCCTGGGATCGAACCCGGGACCACAGGATCATAAGTCCAAAGTGCTGTCCGCTCGGCCGACCGGCTCCCCAACCTCAACCATAGGTGACAGAATCTTTGACCTTATTTATTGTCAAGTAACAAAATTTATTTTCTCCCCTTTCATTTTCTTTTCAATTTACATGAAATTTACACCTGATATGTAGAGTTTACGTTTCTATAAAACACTTTATTCCTAAATTCATTTATTGATTTTATAAATATTTGCAAACATGAAATATTGGCATATATTTTTGGGAAACTTTGACTGCTTGTATTAGTAAAACTAAACATATTTTGGATAATCCCAGTTATACAAATCCTTTATTATATGCTAATGTGATAGATGAGTGTCATAGAAATTATTTCATTTGAAACTTGTGGTTGTAGATTATTATTGAAAATGTGTAAAATTCGTTGAAAAAAATTCCCTCCCTTGCTATTTAAAGTGCAATACTGAAACGTAGAACAGTTGCAGCCATTTTTATATAAACATAGTACAAAAAGGTTTGGTTGACATTAAACAACATTTAAAATCACGTAATACGGCCCATTAAACAAGTGGTTTAAGGCACCACCCACATGAATGGATGAAAGATTGCCTCAAACAAGGCACCCACCCCCATGAATGGCTGGAAGAATGCCTTAAACAAGTGGTTTAAGGCATCACCCCCCCCCCCCACCCATGAATGGGAGAAATGTAATATCTCAGTCCGTCTTGGACTGAGTCGTGACTAATCCAGAGTGAGAGAGGGAGTCTCTATAAGGCAAGTGAGAAAGAACGAGGATAGTCAAGCATGAGAACCTTTCCCTTTGCTTTATTTTGACTCCCATTCTCATTGTTCCTCAACCAGGATGGACCGAAACGTCGCCATTTTCATACCAATATTTGTAGGGTTGGATTACTTGTTTGAGCCTTGTTATAGTATGACCTACTCTCTGTATGTGGTATTGATGACATATAAGCATGTGGAGTTACCTCATTGATGAGGGTGATGCAGACGAGATTGATGAGCGAGGCGGTCACGGAGGAGAACACGAAAGGGTCTTGGGATGCGAACAGCGGGGATGCAAACACCGACATCCTGTAGATGATCACGCCCATCACGGCACCGATGGCTATCACCACCTGCACCACCGAGGAGGAAGGCAAACATATTGGACATAACCTTACTGAAGCCATCGTGTGAGTCATGAATACTCATCCACCGCCTGAATAAGACGGAAATGAGTAACACATAGTGGGCCAACGGGAGGCTAACGCTTGTTCAGGAATATTCCTGAATGAAATATAAATACAACCTCGCCTATAACACTGGTCAAACTACGAGGAACCTTGTTACAATCATTTACCCCAGAGACACACATTCACACACTTGCAGTGTGTGCAAAACTAGGAAGCACAAAGGGCGGCTTTCAAGAACTAGACAAAAGAATCCGAAAGCGTATTAAACCCAACGTATGTTATGCGTACTAAACCCAGTGCATGTTATGCGTACTAAACCCAGTGTATGTTATGTGTACTAAACCCAGTGTATGTTAAGTGTACTAAACCCAGTGTATGTTATGTGTACTAAACCCAGTGTATGTTATGTGTACTAAACCCAGTGTATGTTATGTGTACTAAACCCAGTGTATGTTATGTGTACTAAACCCAGTGTATGTTATGTGTACTAAACCCAGTGTATGTTATGTGTACTAAACCCACAAGCCCTAGTTAAAAGAAACCAATCCACAATGCTTTTGTCATGCCGCGGGAATCGAACCCGAGACCTAAGGAGTATAACAAGACCACCACTGCGACACAGGACCAGGGAAGGAGATGCTGGCATACAATGAGAGATGTCAATAGGGAATCTGACCTTCATTATGACAAAGAACTGCAACGTCCAGAGTTCTACATCCCAACAAAATAGGGGGGTGGAACTTTGACAAGCCGCCAGCTTCCTGTCCTCGTCGATGCCGCTAGAGAGATAGTGACCCTCAGGAAGATTTAGGTAAACATATGAGGCGGAGCGCCAGAGCTGGAGGATCAGGCTCCCTGTGAACAACACATTGGACTGTGTTGGGGCGAGTAAAGTATACTTACTGGTGGTCAGTAAACTGTTGTAGTGGGTTATGACCTCTGACCCGTGTGGTCAGTAAACTGTTGTAGTGGGTTATGACCTCTGACCCGTGTGGTCAGTAAACTGTTGTAGTGGGTTATGACCTCTGACCCGTGTGGTCAGTAAGCTGTTGTTGTGGGTTATGACCTCTGACCCGTGTGGTCAGTAAGCTGTTGTTGTGGGTTATGACCTCTGACCCGTGTGGTCAGTAAGCTGTTGTTGTGGGTTATGACCTCTGACCCGTGTGGTCAGTAAACTGTTGTGGTGGGTTATGACCTCTGACCCGTGTGGTCAGTAAGCTGTTGTGGTGGGTTATGACCTCTGACCTGTGTGGTCAGTAAGCTGTTGTTGTGGGTTATGACCTCTGACCCGTGTGGTCAGTAAGCTGTTGTTGTGGGTTATGACCTCTGACCCGTGTGGTCAGTAAGCTGTTGTTGTGGGTTATGACCTCTGACCCGTGTGGTCAGTAAGCTGTTGTGGTGGGTTATGACCTCTGACCTGTGTGGTCAGTAAGCTGTTGTTGTGGGTTATGACCTCTGACCCGTGTGGTCAGTAAGCTGTTGTGGTGGGTTATGACCTCTGACCCGTGTGGTCAGTAAGCTGTTGTGGTGGGTTATGTTGAGTTGTGTTATTCCCTAACTATCCCCCACACAGAACCATTAACTATCCCCAGCACAGAACTACTAACTATCCCCAACATAAACCCACTAACTATTCCCGACACAGAACCACTAACTATCCCCAGTACAGAACCACTAACTATCCCCAGTACAGAACCACTAACTATCCCCAGCACAGAACCACTAACTATCCCCAACACAGAACCACTAACTATCCCCAACACAGAACCACTAACTATCCCCAGCACAGAACCACTAACTATCCCCAGTACAGAACTACTAACTATCCCCAGCACAAAACCACTAACTATCCCCAGTACAGAACCACTAACTATCCCCTGCACAGAACCACTAACTATCCCCAGCACAGAACCACTAACTATCCCCAGCACAGAACCACTAACTATCCCCAGCACAGAACCACTAACTATCCCCAACACAGAACCACTAACTCTCCCCAACACAGAACCACTAACTCTCCCCAACACAGAACCACTAACTCTCCCCAGTACAGAACCACTAACTATCCCCAGTACAGAACCACTAACTATCCCCAGCACAAAACCACTAACTATTCCCAGCACAGAACCACTAACTATCCCCAGTACAGAACTACTAACTATCCCCAACACAGAACCACTAACTATCCCCAACACAGAATCTGTAACTATCCCCAGTACAGAACCATTAACTCTCCCCAGTACAGAACCACTAACTATCCCCAGTACAGAACCACTAACTATCCCCAGCACAAAACCACTAACTATTCCCAGCACAGAACCACTAACTATCCCCAGTACAGAACTACTAACTATCCCCAACACAGAACCACTATCTATTCCCAGCACAGAACCACTAACTATCCCCAGCACAAAACCACTAACTATCCCCAACACAGAACCACTAACTATCCCTAACACAAAATAACTAACTATCAGCAGCACAGAACTACTAACTATCCCAGCATAAAAAACTATCCCCCAGGAGAGAACCACTAACCAGGAGGAGGACCGTAGAGACGCTGACGATGAACCTGGGGAGCCTGGTGCTGCAGAAGGGTAGTCGGAGCTCTGAGGTGTCAGAGAGAGAGTTGGAACCAGAGTCAGTCCGCGTCATGTAGGCCAAGAAAGCAGGTCGGGGAGCCGTCTCCTTCATGTCAAAGTCCGCCGCGTCCCAGCGCCGGGTGATCTCCGCCGAGTAGCGCTTCCACAGCTTCAGGAAGATCCTCGCTGTTGTGCAATGGTAAGTTGCAAGGATTAAGCAAAATTAGATCTCGAGATAATAGAAGTTTAGATTCAGGAAAAGCTTGGGTAAATACTGGCTTAGAAACAAGACTACTAGATATTTAAATTTAGGAAACATCTGGTTAAATACTGATTAGAATGCAATACTGCTGATTTGAGGAACACATTCCTGGTAATATAATAGACATGGGTTCATTACATTGTTTAAATCCTAAGTTAAGCATTTAACACTTTGTTCTCCCACATAACAGAGCACGATTAAAGGAGCACCAGAGGTCCCTCACTATCTCATTGCCTGGGAGAGGAATGGAGTTCTGTTGGTTACATACCCCAGAATTCCTACCTCTCTTATGGCTTTGAAGTATGGCGCAGTGGATCGTGTGTGTACCTGCCACTCTGTTGGCCAGGGTTCGAGTCCCCTAGTAGGTTGAGTGTTTAAAAAGTTATAAACTTCAGCTTACAGTTATTTAGGCAAATCTGTGCAACAAGCATTTAACACTGTGTTCTCCCACATAACAGGGCTCGATTAAACGAGCACCAGAGGTCCCTCACTATCTCATTAACTGGGAGAGGAATGGAGTTCTGTTGGTTAAATACCCCTGAACTCCTACCTCTCTTTTGGATTTGAAGTATGGTGCAGTGGATACAATCTGTATCTGCCTCTCTGTTTGCCAGGGTTAGAGTCTCCTGGTGGGTTGAGTGTTTAAAAAGTTATAAACTTCAGCTTGTGGTTATTTAGGCAAGTAAGTAAGTAATTATCAAAAGAAGGCACCAAACCGGGAAGGCTATGTAGCACCATCAAAGACGCAAAATAATCAGAGGGCGCTAAATATCACCAAGGATGCCAATACGAGAACAGAAACGCATAAGGCGAACGATATCAAAAGTATCCGAGTCACCAAGAATTCTATCGAGGGACAGGTGACCGCGAGGGGCGGTCGGAAAGCAAGACATACGCTCGTCCTGGAAGTCAGGACATTCAAGAAGGACATGCACGACCGTAAGAGGGACAGTGCAACTAGGACAATAAGGAGCAGGGCGGCGCTCCATCAAGTGACCATGGGTTAAGCGAGTATGGCCAATACGCAACCCCGCCAGAGCTGTTTCCCACCGCCGGTTACGGTGGAAGGAGGACTGCCACGGGGAAACACAACATTTAAGAGTACAGTACGTAGCTTGTTACCAGTAACAGACAACCAAGAAGCCTGCCAACGGGTAAGGACTGAGGAATGGATAACCGGGTAAAAGTCGGAATACGGAATGCCCTTACGAGAGATGGGACAAGAGCGGACAGCTTCCTTGGCGGCAGCATCCGCACGCTCATTTAAAGACACACCAATATGGCTGGGAACCCAACAAAACTCAACCGACTTAAATTTACTGTGAACGAGAAACAGCCAATGCTGGATCTCGACAACCACTGGATGAACTGGATTAAAGGACCCGAGAGCCATGAGGGCACTACGAGAGTCAACAACAACTACAAAGGAAGACTGACAACGAGAAAGTAGGAGACGAAGAGCGTAGAGAATAGCATAAAGTTCTGCTGTAAAGATGCTAGTCTCCGGAGGCAAGCGACACATATAAGTGCGATCAGGAAAAACAACAGAGTAGCCAACACCGTCCGCTGACTTAGACCCATCGGTGAAGACAGAAAAGGAGCGGGAGTGAGAAGAAAAGTGCTCGAGGAAAAGGCGTTTTAGAACCGTAGGAGGGGTAAAAGCTTTAGTGATACGGGTCAAGGATGTACAAAACCGCGGAAGAGGGACCCTCCACGGGGGCAAAGAAGGAACAACACGAGGAGAAACATCAGAAATACGAACGGAAAGAGAATCCTGCAGGCGAGATAACCGGACAGAAAGAGGGAGGTGGTGAAGAGGAACAGGAACCGCAGGAGGGGTAAAAGTTAAAGCACGACAGAGGCGAGAGGAAGGATGTTGCAAGGACCGCGCAAGATAGCGAAGACAGTAGCGATCACGGCGGTCCTGGAGAGACAGGAAGCCAGTGTCAACATACAAGCTAAGGACGGGAGTCGAACGAAAGGCACCAGAACTGAGGCGCAACCCAGTATGGTGCAAAGCATCAAGACGGCGAAGAGTAGAAGGAGAAGCAGACGAGTAAGCAGGGCAACCATAATCGAGCTTAGACAGGACGAGAGAGGAATGTAAAGCAAGGAGAGTGCGCCTATCTGCCCCCCAAGAAGTATGGGACAAGACCCGAAGGAGGGTAAGGGCCTTAGAGCACTCAACACGGAGGTAAGAGATATGGGGAGACCAAGACAAACGAGTGTCAAGGAATAACCCCAAAAGCTTCGCGGAATCTTTGTATTCAAGGGGATGACCATAAAGTGACAAAGAGGGACGAAGAACAACCCGTTTCCGCGTAAATGTCATGGCACAAGTCTTAGAAGTAGAGAACTTGAAGCCATGATCAGTGGCCCAAGACGACACGGCATCAATTGCAAGTTGAAGCCGGCGTTGAAGGAGAGGCGAATCATCACCCTGACAACAAAGGGTAAGATCATCGACATAGAGAGCGGAGAAGACACCAGAAGGAAGAGAGGAAAGAAGACCATTGAGGGCAACCAGAAAAAGAGTAGTGCTCAGAACACTACCCTGGGGCACACCTTCGTATTGCTGAAAAGAGGGAGAGAGAGCGGTACCAAGGCGCACCCGAAAGGAACGACGAGAGAGGAAGCTGCGGAGAAAGAGAGGGAGATGACCACGAAGGCCAAAAGAATGAAGTTGAGATAGGATATGATAACGCCAAGTGGTGTCGTAAGCCTTTTCCAGGTCAAAAAGGACGGCAACAACGGAGGTCTTCGCAGCAAAAGCAGTACGAATATAGACCTCCAAGTTCACCAGGACATCTGTCGTGCTGCAGCACTTGCGGAAACCAAATTGAGAAGGGGAGAGGAGGTGATGGTGTTCCAGGAACCACATCAGACGAACGTTAACCATACGTTCAAAGAGTTTGCAGACACAACTTGTGAGAGCAATAGGGCGAAAGTCCTTAGGGGAAGTACCCAGAGACCCCGGTTTGTGAACAGGGAGGACAACGGCATCGAGCCAGTCCTCAGGGACTGACGACGACTCCCAGATCCGATTATACAGACTCAGTAAATACTGAGACGTGCACGGAGGGAGATGGTGAAGCATCTCATAATGAATACCATCGGAGCCCGCCGCCGTAGAACCGCAGAAGGCCAGGGCAGAACGAAGTTCAGAGAGAGAGAAGGGATCATTATAAGGAAGCTGAAGACGAGTGCAGAAATCTAAAGGACGAGACTCAAGGACAGGTTTACGAAGAAGGAAAGATTGGGGAAGATGAAGACCAGAGCTAACAGAAGAAAAGTGGGAACCCAGTTCGGAAGCGACCTGCAACGGGTCCGCCACAAGAGTATCATGGAGGCGAAGGACCGGTGAAACATCGGGAACGAACTTACCCGCTATCTTGCGGATACGCTTCCAGATCTGGGCCAGAGGGGTTTCGGACGTAATTGTTGAGACATAAGATGCCCAACATTCACGTTTAGCCGTACGGATGGCCCTACGGGCCACCGCACTCGCTTTCC
Organism: Procambarus clarkii; assembly: GCF_040958095.1. Classification (NCBI taxonomy): domain Eukaryota; kingdom Metazoa; phylum Arthropoda; class Malacostraca; order Decapoda; family Cambaridae; genus Procambarus; species Procambarus clarkii. The sequence continues at coordinate 44,666,136 of NC_091165.1, read as the reverse complement.
GAAAGAAAAGAAAAGAATCCGTCGTCTGCCTACGGCGGTGCCTCTTCCAGGCTGCACGCTTACAGCGGACAGCCCGAGCACAGTCCGCATTCCACCAGGGAACGCACTTCCGTGGACCCCGAGAGGAAGAGCGAGGAATAGAGCGGAGGGCAGCGTTGAAGACAGTGTCATGAAAAAGGAGGAGAGCGCGAGAGAGAGGCAGAAGGGAGAGGTCAGGGAGAGCAGCACTGAGGGTAAATAGGGTCCAGTCTGCCTTAGCAAACTGCCACCTAGGGAAAGAGAGGGAAGGGCGAAAAGAGAAAAAGGAAACAAGGATGGGGAAATGATCACTTCCATGGAGGTCATCAAGAACCTGCCACGTGAAATCTAAGTAAAGAGAAGAAGAGCAGAGAGAAAGATCAAGACAAGAAAGGGTGCGAGTCCGAGAGTACAAATGAGTGGGCTCACCAGAATTCAGAAGAGACAGGGAAGAAGATAGGAGAAACGGCTCAAGGAGGCGACCCCGGGTATTCGTCAGAACGTCACCCCAAAGAGAATGACGACAATTGAAGTCACCCAGCAGGAGCACAGGCTCCGGCAAGGAGTCTAGGAGGTGTTTCAAATCAGGAAGAGAGAGCGGGACACTCGGGGGGAGATAAATGGAACAAACTGTGTACCATTTCCCCACAAAGATACAAGAAGCAGAACAATGGAGAGGCGAAGGAAAAAGTAAAGGAACAAAGGGAACATCTGCACGAATCAAGAGAGCAGAAGAATTAGAAGCCCCAGCAATGGCTGGGGGGGGGGGAGAGAAAGGAATAGCCACGAAAACGACCAGGACGAGCACCAAGCATTGGCTCCTGGAGACAGACACAAAGGGGCGAAAACCGCGAAATCAGAAGTTTCGCGAAATCAAAAGTTATTACGTTCGAGGAAATTGACGTAATAACCTCGAACGTTCCATTGAAGAATGGACAACGACGAGAAGAGAAAGGACAAAAACAGAGAACAAGGAAGAAACAAAGGCGAAAGAGCAACAGAGCACGTTAAAGAATATCAGGGTCGGGATCAGGGTCAGCAAAGTCAGGGTTAGGGGGCATGGGTAAACTGAGCAAAGACGGAGGGAAGGAAACAGGAGAACAGATCAGAGGTGGGCGGGCAGGGTCCGGAGGAGGAGGAAGAGGAGGAGACAACGGAGAGGAGCAGTCAAGGACAGCAGCAGGAAGAGGGGGAGGAGAAAGAGGGGAGCGCACCCCAGCAAGAGCAGCAACCGAAAGGGAAGCAGGGGCCAAAGAAACCTCCATAGCAGGAACAGGGGGCGCAACCACTGAAACGGGAGGGGAAGGAGCAACAGAGCCAGAAGTAGGAGCTAAGGAAGAAAGCGAAGCCTTCTTACCCGCCGGGGAAGAGGAAGGAGAGGAGCCAGGCTTACGCTTCTGACTTAAAGAGACAGGTGTCCCAGCAACTACGTACCGGGCAACGGATTCCAGTGTCTCAACAGGAGAAGCCGAACGAGAGCACACACGACGGCCGTTAGGAGAGCGATGGACATCCGCCTGCACTGACAGGCGGCGGGGAGAGCCGATAGATGGAGGAAGAGGATGGGAAGGAGGATCGGAGGGGGACGAGGAAGAAGACACAGGAGACATGACAGACCGGGTTGAAAGAAGGGGAACCCCAGAAAGAGGACCAGGAGGGGGACCCCTCGGGAAAGAACTCAAAGGAACAGAGGAGGGGGCAGTGGGCGTATCATGGTCCAAGGCCCGGAAACGGTTGAGAGTCTGAGGAAGGGGGGAAGGACGAGGAGAGGAAGAGCGCAACACGCGAGCATAAGAGATGTTAGTATAAGGCGGGAGCCGGCGAACCTGGCGCCTCGCCTCAGGAAAAGACAAACGCTCCCGGTGCTTCAGGTTAAGGACGGCCGCCTCAAGCTTGTAATGGACACAGGCACGGGAGAACATAGGATGGGCCTCACCGCAGTTGAGGCAGCGAGCTTGGGGAGAAGTGCACTCCGACTTAGAGTGACCTTCACTCCCACACAAAGGACAGAGAGAGACAGTCCCAGAGCAGCGGAGGGCACCATGCCCAAACCTCCAGCACTTATTACAAAGTCGAGGAGAAGGAATATACTCTTGGACAGAGCACCTAGCACCAGCAAGAATGACAGAGGATGGAAGGGTCCTACCATCAAAGGTGATCTTCACAACGCGAAGGGGTTGACGGCGACGACCACGAGGGGGACGAGTAAACGAGTCAACCTGGAGGACAGAATGGCCTTGGGCATCAAGGATATGCCGAATATCATCATGGCAATCCTGCAGATTCCGAACACCGGTTGCAACATGGGGTGGGAGGAGAATAGTGCCAACACTGGAATTCATCTGAACGTTCTTGGAGACCCGAACAGGGATCTCGCCAAGGCAAGATAAGGCAGCCAAGCGGGAAGCCGCATCCTGAGAAGGAGCAGCAACGACACGTGTACCGAGACGAGTGGGGTTGAAAGTAACACACGCATCCACGAATCTACAAGATGCCGATGGAGGGAGAAATCGTCAGGAGGCGCAGAATCAAGAGGGAGGAGATCAAAGTATTTGGCCCATGAAGCAGGACCAAACAAGGCCTGATACGCATCAGTACGGGAAGGAATCGAGCGAGTGCGGTTGGGGCGCGAACGGCGTTGAGAACCCCTAGAGAGAGAGGGGTCAAAAGGCGCAGTAGTCACAACGAAAGACTTAGCCACACCAGGGGACGAAGTGGTCACCACCGGGGGCTGGAGGCTCGACCCAACCTCAGAGGGAGGGAGGGGAGCTGGGGGAAGAAGTCAGGACGGTCAAAGGAGGAGCAAGGTCGGGGCCCAACGCAGCGGGAGCTACAGAGCCAGGTCTTCCAATACAGGCCGACTCGGGGGCTTGGTCGCCCACCCCACGAGCCTGAGAGGGTACAACGGAAACATTCAATGACATAGAGACGAAAAGTGACAAATTCATCCACGAATGTGCCCCCATACCCACCATGGAGCCACAATTAGAGGCAGGACACCCAACAGGAAGCTATCGCCGATCATGCCGGGGCTCCCTAGGGGTGCGTCGTGAGTATACGCCCCACAAACGCCACCTTAGGAACCGTCAGTCCGTCAAGATCGGGTTCAGCGACGAAAGGGGGAATGACAATAAAAGGTTCCCCTCGCTCGAGACATCGGGTACTACAGTTCTACGGGTGCAAGAGTATGCCTCCTCAAGCACCCGGGCGTCAAAATAGAAGAAGTCCAAAGAAATAATCCAAAACAAGCAAAAGGTCGGCAGGAAACGACAAGCAGATAGGAGAAGAGGGGGGAGAAAAACGAAACATAAGGAAAAGGAAAAGCGATCCGGCACAATTGGAGAAGACAGCAGCAGGAGTGCAAGGCCAGAAAAGGACAGAGGACTGCCCAACGGAGCATCACACTCCGGCAGCCGTTCACCAAGCCCCCTCACGACGCCAACGGGCCGGAAGGGGAGGGGTTATTTAGGCAAGTCTGTGCATTAAGCATTTAACACTTTGTTCTCCCACATAACAGGGCTCGATTAAAGGAGCACCAGAGGTCCCCGTACTATCTTTATTGCCTAGGAGAGGAATGGAGTTCTGTTGGTTAAATACCCCAGAATTCCTATATCCCTAATGGCTTTGAAGTATGGTACAGTGGATAAAGTCTGTACCTGCCACTCTGTTGCCCAGAGTTCGAGTCCCCTGGTGGGTTGAGTGTTTAAAAAGTTATAAACTTCAGCTTGCGGTTATTTAGGCAAGTCTGTGCATTAAGCATTTAACACTGTGTTCTCCCACATAACAGGGCTCGATTAAAGGAGCACCAGAGGTCCCTCACTATTTCATTGCATGGTAGAGGAATGGAGTTCTGTTGATTACATACCCCAGAATTCCTACATCTCTTATGGCTTTGAAGAATGGTGCAGTGGATGGTGTGTACCTGCTACTCTGTTGGCCGGGGTTCGAGTCCCCTGGTGGGTTGAGTGTTTAAAAAGTTATAAACTTCAGCTTGTGGTGATTTAGGCAAGTCTGAGCATCAAGCATTTAACACTGTGTTCTCCCACATAACAGGGCACGATTATAGGAGCACAAGAGGTCCCTCACTATCTCATTGCCTGGGAGAGGAATGGAATTCTGTTGGTTAAATACCCCAGAATTCCTACCTCTCATAAGGATTTGAAGTATGTTGCTGTGGATACAGTGTGTACCTGCCATTCTGTTGGCCAAGGTTCAAGTTCCCCGGTGGATTGAGTGTTTAAAAAGTTATAAACTTCAGCTTGCGGTTATTTAGGCAAGTCTGTGCATTAAACATTTAACACTGTGTTCTCCCACATTGCAGGGCTTGATTAATGGAGCGCCAGAGGTCCCTCACTATCTCATTGCCTGGGAGAGGAATGGAGTTCTGTTGGTTAAATTCCCCAGAATTCCAACCTCTCTTATGGCTTTGAAGTATGGTGCAGTGGATGCAGTGTGTACCTGCCACACTGTTGGCCAGGGTTCGAGTCCCTTGGTAGGTTGAGTGTTTAAAAAGTTATAAACTTCGTCTTACTGGAATTTAGGCAAGTCTGTGCATTAAGCATTTAACACACTGTTCTCCCACATAACAGGGAACAATTAAAGGAGCACCTGAGGTCCCTCACTATCTTTATTGCCTAGGAGAGGAATGGAGTTCTGTTGGTTAAATACCCCAGAATTCCTACCTCCATATTAGCTTTGAAGTATGGTGCAGTGGATAAAGTCTGTGCCTGCCACTCTGTTGGCCAGGCTTCGAGTACCCTGGTGAGTTGAGTGTTTAAAAAGTAATAAACTACTGTCTGCGGTTATTTAGGCAAGTCTGTGCATTAAGCATTTAACACTCTATTCTCCCACATAACTGGCCTCGATTAAAGGAGCACCAGAGGTCCCTCACTCTCTCATTGCCTGGGAGAGGAATGGAGTTTTGTTGGTTAAATACCCCAGAATTCCTACCTTCCTTATGGCTTTGAAGTATGGTGCAGTGGATACAATCTGTATCTGCCACTCTGTTTGCCAGGGTTCAAGTCCCCTGGTGGGTTGAGTGTTTTAAAAGTTATAAACTTCAGCTTGCGGTTATTTAGCCAAGACTGTGCATTAAGCATTTAACACTGTGTTCTCCCACATTGCAGGGCTTGATTAATGGAGCGCCAGAGGTCCCTCACTATCTCTGCCTGGGATAGGAATGGAGTTCTCTTGGTTAAATACCCCACAATTCTTTCCTTTCTTATGGCTTTGAAGTATGGTGCAGTGGATACAGTGTGTACCTGCCACTCTGTTGGCCAGGGTTCGTGTCCCCTGGTGGGCTGAGTGTTTAAAAATTATAAACTACAGCTTGCGGTTATTTAGGCTAGTCTGTGCATTAAGCATTTAACACTGTGTTCTCCCACATAACAGGGCTCGATTAAAGGAGCACCAGAGGTCCCTCACTCTCTCATTGCCTGGGAGAGGAATGGAGTTTTGTTGGTTAAATACCCCAGTATTTCTAACTCTCTTATGGCTTTGAAATATGGTGCAGTAAATACAGTGTGTACCTGCTACTCTGTTTGCCAGGGTTCAAGTCCCCTGGTGGGTTGAGTGTTTAAAAAGTTATAAACTTCAGCTTGCGGTTATTTAGGCAAGTCTGTGCATTAAGCATTTAACACTGTGTTCTCCCACATAACAGGGCTCGATTAAAGGAGCACCAGAGGTCCCTCACTATCTCATTGCCTGGGAGAGGAATGGAGTTCTGTTGGTTAAATACCCCCGAATTCCTACCTCTCTTATGGGTTTGAAGTATGGTGCAGTGGATATAGTGTGTACCTGCCACTCTGTTGGGTAGGGTTCGATTTCCCTGGTAGGTTGAGTGTTTAAAAAGTTATAAACTTCAGCTTACGGTTATTTAGGCAAGTCTGTGCATCAAGCATTTAACACTGTGTTCTCCCAAATAACAGGACTCGATTAAAGGAGCACCAGAGGTCCCTCACTATCTCATTTCCTGGTAGCAGAATGGATTTCTGTTTGTTAAATACCCCAGAATTACTACCTTTCCTACGGCTCTGAAGTATGGTGCAGTGGATACAGTGTGTACATGCCACTCTGTTGGCCAGGGTTCGAGTCCCCTTGTGGGTTGAGTGTTTAAAAAGTAGATATAACTCTTATGCCAGCTGTAAGAGTCATATCTACATTAACCGCACGTTCTCTGCCTTCCAGAGAACGATTTGACATATGTGGGACCATGAGGAGTTCTCGCGTTAGCGAGAAATTAACGAAAGAAGAGTGTTTTGGTCAGTGGCTTAGGCCCTTTTGGACGCCAAGATGGCGCCGACTCGTTCTCGTGCCATTTTGGCACGAGAACTACGTTCTCGTGCCAAAATGTTACGATGTCAGTGGCACCAGATTGGTCAAGAGCGGTGACGTGGTACAGGGAGTCAATGAGAAACGCCTCTGGCAAGTGTGACATCATGAGTGGAAGGAGGGGTCTAGGCGGCTCGCCCATGGCGCCAGGAGTTAGATACGACACGTCGTCAAGGGTGGACGTGCGATAGGAGGGTCCTGTCAGTCTGACAGCATTTGCCCCACTCCGGTGAATATACGCATTACCAGTGGTCTGCACGCATCCTGTGAAGTCTTCCTGAACTCCGTGAGGCGGACAGAAGAAGGAATTGACGGGAAACGAGCAACACGTGCTCCAGTGACAGGTGCTTAGCAGGAGTGGAGCCTGGGCAGTGATGTCAGGGACGACTGTACAGTTTCACCAGTCGGGTGATGACGTAGTGGCTGAGCCAGCTCACTGTGAGGAAGGAGAAGAACAAACTAGCTGGGAATACGAACGACTGCAGCCGGGAGTAAGGACTGCAGACGTAGTTGTGAGGAGGCGGCGACGGCCAGGAGACCGACTCCAACCCTTCAAGAGGTTGTGGTGGAGCACGGAACCTGCAGAGAGAAGCAGTATGGAGAAGACGCGTTTTGGGTGTTGGTTGAGGTCTTGGGAAGAGCATCAGTGTGTGTTGGGGTGTTCCCTACAGCAAGTCGTGAGCCAGGAACAGGAGCTTCAATTCAACCCTCAACAGAGGACGAGTCCACATCATTGATGGTGGAAGTAGGTAATTCAGTTTTCCCTCCCATTCCCCTTTAGTTAGCGATTAGCCAGAGTATCTTCTATGTCGTGAGCAAGACTCACCAATGTCTATGATTCTAGGAAGATACAGTAGTGAAGGGAGATGCTATAGACCTCTCACGAGATATATATATGGTGTGTGATTGCCCCTGTGGTTTGATGAAGAGATTACTGTGATTAGGACATTTATATTTACGTGTCATTTATATTATAAGTTTGTGCCAGAGGATATATATATATATAAATGTACAATTTAGTAGTGTAAGGCTTTGTGCCTGGAGTTACCTTATTATTATGAATATTGATGAAGTGAACTATATATTCTGGAGTTATTAAATAATATGTTCATATATCTAGTGGTTAACTGTGATTATGCCAGTGTTGTGATATACTGTGAACATGAAGGAATAATAGGCGCCTCACGCAAGATATTGTGAGTATAGTGAGAACAGTGAGGAGAGTGAGTGGGCGTGGCATCTCGCGAGTTGCCAAACGTTCTATAACACTGCATGTAGAGCGTGGGAACGCGCGACAGCTGGGAGTGTTGCCATTTCCCAGAGTGTTCCAGAATTGTGAAGAGGTGGAGAAGAGGCTTTATTCCTTTGACATGTTGCTGATCCCGAGTTGTGATTCTTTAATCTTTTAAGTAAACTACAAAACCACCGCCATGTCTGTGTCAACCCTCCATTACCTTGTTGCTACTGAGAGTGAGCAATTTAAACATAGTTACCTGTTACCAAATCGATTAGTGTTCTCTAGGTCACTACTACTACATTATTACTATTTCCACTGAAGTGCTATTGGACACGGGAAACACCAATTGGCGACCTATAGTGAGCGGTAGAGCCCTCTGTCGGGGCGGGCACATGATCAAGTGAGGTGATCGTGTTCTCACTTGCCTTTAAGCAATGAGGCCGGCCGGAGACAGACAGACTCTCCTGGTGAACAGTGGCACCGTGAGGATTGAGTGAAGACCCGTGGGGCTACAGTAAGTAACGATTACAACTACTAACACTTGGTGGTGATTGACTGACTAGAGAGAGAGCCACAACCACACACACCCCGACAATATTACATATATATTATATATATATATATATATATATATATATATATATATATATATATATATACATATATATATATATATATATATATATACATATATATATATATATATATATATATATATATATATATATATATATGTGTGTATATCACGAAAATAAACACGTGATTAAGAATGTGACAATGTCAGACCACGAAGGAAAAATGAAACAGGAAATTTCCTTAAGTACTTTCGTATACTAAATACATCTTCAGAAGGTCCTTCTGAAGATGTATTTAATATACGAAAGTACTTAAGGAAATTTCCTGTTTCATTTTTCCTTCGTGGTCTGACATTGTCATATATATATATATATATATGCGAACAAGCCTGAATGGTCCCCAGGACTATATGCAACTGAAAACAACCACCCAAAAGTGACTCGAGCCCATACTGCCAGGAGCAACAATGCAACTGGTGTATACAGGACACCTTAACCTCGTAATGGTCGAGTGGATTAAGGTGTCCTGTATACACCAGTTGCATTGTTGTTCCTGGCAATATGGGTTTGAGTCACTTCTGGGGTGTGAGTTTTCAGTTGCATATAGTCCTGGGGACCATTCAGGCTTGTTCACATTTGTGTTCCTCACGTGTGCCCCCAAAGAATGAGGTGATTCGATAAAATACTATGCCCAAGATTACCACCAGAGTACAGGCGGGCTGATGGGCAAAATAGCCTCGGCTACCATCACCTTTGACCGGTCGTAATGGTCGATTGGATTAAGGTGTCCTGTATACACCAGTTGCATTGTTGCTCCTGGAAGTATTGGTTCGAGTCACTTCTGGGGTGTGAGTTTCCAGTTATATATATATATATATATATATATATATATATATATATATATATATATATATGTCGTACCTAGTAGCCAGAATGCACTTCTCGGCCCACTATGCAAGGCCCGATTTGCCTAATAGGCCGAGTGATTTTCTTTATTTACAATAAATTGTTTCCAATTAGTTTATTTGAATTATTATTATTATATTATATTAACAACATAAATTATTGACTTAATTGTGTTAGTTTAGGTTAGGTTAAGATAGGTTAGGTTAGGTTAGGTAGGGTTGGTTAGGTTCGGTCATATATCTACGTTAGTTTTAACTCAAATTTAAAAAAACTTAACTCATACATAATGAAATGGATAGCTTTATCATTTCATAGGAAAAAATTTGTTGATAAATATATAAATTCATGAAAACTTGGCTTATTAGGCAAATCGGGCCTTGCATAGTAGGCTGAGAAGTGCGTTCTGGCTAGTAGGTACGACATTATATATATATATATATATGTATATGTATATATATATATATGTATATGTATATATATATATATATATATATACATATATATATATACATATATATATATATATATATATATATATATATATATATATATATATATATATATATATACATATACATATACATATATATATATATAATGTCGTACCTACTAGCCAGAACGCACTTCTCAGCCTACTATGCAAGGCCCGATTTGCCTAATAAGCCAAGTTTTCATGAATTCATTGTTTTTCGACTACCTAACCTAACTAACCTAACTTTTTCGACTACCTAACCTAACCTATTAAGATAGGTTAAGTAGGGTTGGTTAGGTTCGGTCATATATCTACGTTAATTTTAACTCCAATAAAAAAAAATTGACCTCATACATAATGAAATGGGTAGCTTTATCATTTCATAAGAAAAAAAAAATAGAGAAAATATTTTAATTCAGGAAGTAAGTAATTATCAAAAGAAGGCACCAAACCGGGAAGGCTATGTAGCACCATCAAATGCGCAGAATAATCAAAAGGCGCTAAATATCACCAAGGATGCCAATACGAGAACAAAAACGCATAAGGCGAACGATATCAAAAGTATCCAAGTCACCAAGAATTCTATTGAGGGACAAGTGACCGCGAGGGGCGGTCGGAAAGCAAGACACACGCTCGTTCTGGAAGTCAGGACATTCAAGAAGGACATGCACGACCGTAAGAGGGACAATGCAACTAGGACAATAAGGAGCAGGGCGGCGCTCCATTAAGTGACCATAGGTTAAGCGAGTATGGCCAAGACGCAACCTCGCCAGAGCTGTTTCCCATCGCCGGTAAAGGTGGTAGGAGGACGGCCACGAGGAAACACAACATTTAAGAGTACGTAGTTTTTTACCAGTAACAGACGACCAAGAAGCCTGCCAAAGGGAAAGGACGGAGGAATGGATAACCGGGTAAAAGTCGGAATATGGAATACCTTTACGAGAGATGGGACATGAGCAGACAGCTTCCTTGGCGGCAGCATCCGCACGCTCATTTAAAGACACACCAATATGGCTGGGAACCCAACAAAACTCAATCGACTTAAATTTACTGTGAACAAGAAACAGCCAATGCTGGATCTCGACAACTACTGGATGAACCGGATTAAAGGACCCGAGAGCCATGAGGGCACTACGAGAGTCAACAACAACTACAAAGGAAGACTGACAACGAGAAAGCAGGAGACGAAGAGCATAGAGGATAGCATAAAGTTCCGCTGTAAAGATGCTAGTCTCCGGAGGTAAGAGACACATATAAGTGCGATCAGGAAGAACAACAGAGTAGCCAACACCGTCCGCAGACTTAGACCCATCGGTGAAGACAGAAACAGAGCGGGAGTGAGAAGAAAAGTGCTCAAGGAAAAGTCGTTTTAGAACCGTAGGAAGGGTAAAAGCTTTAGTGATACGGGTCAAGGAAGTACAAAACCGCGGAAGAGGGACTCTCCATGGGGGCAAAGAAGGAACAACACGAGGAGAAACATTAGAAATACGAACGGAAAGAGAATCCTGGAGGCGAGATAACCGGACAGAAAGAGGGAGGTGGTGAAGAGGAACAGGAACCGCAGGAGGGGTAAAAGTTAAAGCACGACAGAGGCGAGAGGAAGGATGTTGTAAGGACCGCGCAAGATAGCGAACACAGTAGCGATCACGGCGGTCCTGGAGAGACAGGAAGCCGGTGTCAACATACAAGCTAAGGACGGGAGTCGAACGAAAGGCACCAGAACTGAGGCGTAACCCAGTATGGTGCAAAGCATCAAGATGGCGAAGAGTAGAAGGAGAAGCAGACGAGTAAGCAGGGCAACCATAATCGAGCTTAGACAGGACGAGAGAGGAATATAAAGCATGGAGAGTACGCCTATCTGCCCCCCAAGAAGTATGGGACAAGACCCGAAGGAGGGTAAGGGCCTTAGAGCACTCAACACGGAGGTAGGAGATATGGGGAGACAAAGAAAAACGAGTGTGAAGGAATAATCCCAAAAGCTTCGCGGAATCTTTGTATTCAAGGGGATGACCATAAAGTGACAAAGAGGGACGAAGAACGACCCGTTTCCGCGTAAAAGTCATGGCACAAGTCTTAGAAGTAGAGAACTTGAAGCCATGATCGGTGGCCCATGACGACACGGCATCAATTGCAAGTTGAAGCCGGCGCTGAAGGAGAGGCGAATCATCACCCTGACAGCAAAGGGTAAGATCATCGACATAGAGAGCGGAGAAGACACCAAAAGGAAGAGAGGAAAGAAGACCATTGAGGGCAACCAGAAAAAGAGTAGTGCTCAGAACACTACCCTGGGACACACCTTCGTATTGCTGAAAAGAGGCAGAGAGAGCGGTACCAAGGCGCACCCGAAAGGAACGACGAGAGAGGAAGCTGCGGAGAAAGAGAGGGAGATGACCACGAAGGCCAAAAGAATGAAGTTGAGATAGAATATGATATCGCCAAGTGGTGTCGTAAGCCTTTTCCAGGTCAAAAAGGACGGCAACATCGGAGGTCTTCGCAGCAACAGCAGTATAAATATAGACCTCCAAGTTCACCAGGACATCTGTCGTGCTGCGGCACTTGCGGAAACCAAATTGAGAAGGGGAGAGGAGGTGATGATGTTCCAGGAACCACATCAGACGAACGTTAACCATACGTTCCAAGAGTTTGCAGACACAACTTGTGAGAGCAATAGGGCGAAAGTCCTTAGGGGAAGTACCCAGAGACCCCGGTTTGTGAACAGGGAGGACAACGGCATCGAGCCAGTCCTCAGGGACTGACGACGACTCCCAGATCCGATTATACAGACTCAGTAAATACCGAGACGTGCACGGAGGGAGATGGCGAAGCATCTCATAATGAATACCATCGGAGCCCGCCGCCGTAGAACCGCAGAGGGCCAGGGCAGAACGAAGTTCAGAGAGAGAGAAGGGATCATTATAGGGAAGCTGAAGACGAGTGCAGAAATCTTAAGGACGAGACTCAGGGACAGGTTTACGAAGACGGAAAGATTGGGGAAGATGAAGACCAGAGCTAGCAGAAGAAAAGTGGGAACCCAGTACGGAAGCGACCTGCAACGGGTCCGCCACAAGAGTATCATGGAGGTGAAGGACCGGTGAAACATCGGGAACGAACTTACCCGCTATCTTGCGGATACGCTTCCAGATCTGTGGAAGGGGAGTTTCGGACGTAAGTGTGGAGACATAAAATGCCCAACATTCACGTTTAGCCATACAGATGACCCTACAGGCCAGCGCACTCCCCATCCGAAAGAAAAGAAAAGAATCGGCCGTCTGCCGACGGCGGTGCCTCTTCCAGGCTGCACGCTTACAGCGGACAGCCCGAGCACAGTCTGCATTCCACCAGGGAACGCACTTCCGCGAACCACGAGAGGAAGAGCGAGGAATAGAGCGGAGGACAGCGTCGAAGACAGTGTCATGAAAAAGGAGGAGAGCGCGACGGAGAGGCAGAAGGGAGAGGTCAGAGAGAGCAGCACTGAGGGTAAATAGGTTCCAGTCCGCCTTAGCAAACTGTCACCTAGGGAAGGAGAGGGAAGGACGAAAAGAGAAAAAGGAAATAAGGATGGGGAAATGGTCACTGCAATGGAGGTCATCAAGAACCTGACACGTGAAATCTAAGTAAAGAGAAGAAGAGCAAAGAGAAAGATCAAGACAGGAAAGGGTGCGAGTCCGAGAGTCTAAATGAGTGGGCTCACCAGAATTCAGAAGAGACAGGGAAGAAGAGAGGATAAACGGCTCAAGAAGGCGACCTCGGGTATTTGTCAGAACATCACCCCCAAATAGAATGACGACAATTGAAATCACCCAGCAGGAGCACAGGCTCCGGCAAGGAGTCCAGGAGGTGTTTCAGATCAGGAAGAGAAAGTGGGACACTCGGGGGAAGATAAATGGGAGATAATAACAAACTGTGTACCACTTCCCCACAAAGATACGTGCAGCAAAACAATGGGGAGGTGAAGGAAAAAGTAAGGGGATAAAGGGACCATCAGAGTGAATAAAGAGAGCAGAAGAATTAGGAGCCCCAGCAACAGCTGGGGGGGGGGGGGAGAGAAAGGAATAGCCACGAAAACGACCAGGACGAGCACCAAGCATCGGCTCCTGGAGAGAGACACAAAAGGGCGAAAACCGCGAAATCAGAAGTTGGAGTTCGAGGAAATTGGCGTAATACCCTTGAACGTTCCATTGAAGAATAGACAATGACAAGAAGAGAAAAGACAACAACAGAGAACAAGGATGAAACAAAGGCGAAAGAGCAACGTAGCACGTTAAAGAATACCAGGGTCGGGATCAGGGTCAGCAAAGTCAGGGTTAGGGGGCATGGGTAAACTGAGCAAAGACGAAGGAAAGGAAGCGGGAGAACAGACCAGTGGTGGGCGGGCGGGGTCCAGAGGAAGAGAAGGAGACAACAGAGAGGAGCAGTCAAGGACAGCAGCAGGAAGAGGGGAAGTTGAAAGAGGGGAGCGCACCTCAGCAAGGGCAGCAACCGAGAGGGAAGCGGGGACCAAAGAAACCTCCATAGCAGGAACAGGGGGCGCAACCACTGAAATGGGAGGGGAAGGAGTGATAGAGGCAGAAATTGGGGCCGAGGAAGAAAGCGAAACCTTCTTACCCGCCGGGGAGGAGGAAGGAGAGGAGCCAGGCTTACGCTTCTGACTAAAAGAGACCAGTGTCCCAGCAACTGCGTACTGGGCAACGGATTCTAGCATCTCAACAGGAGAAGCTGAACGAGAGCACACACGACGGCCGTTTGGAGAGCGATGGACATCAGCCCGCACCGACAGGCGGCGGGGAGAGGCAAGAGATGGAGGGGAAGGATGGGAAGGAGGAACGGAGGGAGACGAGGAAGAAGACACAGGAGACAAGACAGACCGGGTAGAAAGAAGGGGAACCCCAGACAGAGGACCAGGAAGTGGATCCTTCGGGACAGAACTCAAAGGAACAGAGGAGGGGGCAGTGGGTGCATCAGGGTCCAAGGCCCGGAAACGGTTGTGAGTCTGAGGAAGGTGGGAAGGACGAGCAGAGGAAGAGTGCAACACGCGAGCATAAGAAATATTAGCATAAGGCGGGAGCCGGCGAACCTGGCGCCTCGCCTCAGGAAAAGATAAACGCTCCCGGTGCTTCAAGTTGAGGACGGCTGCCTCAAGCTTGTAATGGACACACGCACGGGAGAAGGTAGGATGGGCCTCACCGCAGTTGAGGCAACGAGCCCGGGGAGAAGAGTGACCTTCGCCACCACACAAAGGACAGAGAGAGAGAGACAGTCCCAGACCAGTAGAGGGCACCATGCCCAAACCTCCAGCACTTGTTACAGAGCCTAGGAGAAGGAATGTACTCCTGGACAGAGCACCTGGCACCAGCAAGAATGACAGAGGGTGGAAGTGTCCGACCATCAAAGATAATCTTCAAAACCCGAAGGGGTTGACGGCGACTACCACGAGGGGGACGAGTAAACGTGTCCACCTAGAGAATAGAATGACCCTGGGCATCAAGGATATGTCGAATATCGTCGTGGCAGTCTCGCAGATCCCGAACACCGGTCGCAACATGGAGCAGGAGGAGAATAGTGCTAACACTGTCGTTCAACTGAGCGTTCTTGGAGACCCGAACAGGGGTCTCGCCAAGGCAAGATAAGGCAGACAAGCGGGAAGCTTCATCCTGAGAAGGAGCAGCAACGACACATGTACCGAGACGAGTGGGGTTGAAGGTAACAGAGGCATCCAGGGAATCAACGAGATGTCGATGGAGGGAGAAATAGTCAGGAGGCGCAGAATCAAGAGGGAGGAGATCAAAATATTTGGTCCACGAAGCGGGACCAAACAAGGCTTGATAGGTATCAGAACGGGAAGGAATCGAGCAAGGGCGGCCGTGACGAGGACGGCGTTGAGAACCCCCAGAGAGAGAGGGGTTAAAAGGCTAAGTAGTTACAACGAGATATGGAGCCATGTCAGGGGACGAGGTAGTCACCACTGGGGGCTTGGGGCTCGACCCACCCACAGAGAAGGGAGGGGAGCCGAGGGGAGGAATCAGAGAGGCCAAAGGAGGAGCAAGGCTGGGGCCCAATGCAGCGGAGGCTACAGAGCCCGGTCTTCCAACACAGACCGACTCGGGCTTGGTCGCCCACCGCACGAGCCTGAGAAGGTAAAGGAGAAACAGTATACATCATCGCTATGAGAAAAACATTCGTTCTCGAATGTGCCCCCACACCCACCGTGGAGCCACAATTAGGGTCAGGACACCCAACAAGAAGCTATCGCCGATCATGCCGGGGCCTCCTAGGGGTGCGTCGGGAGTATACGCCCCACAAACACCACCTTAAGAAACGACAATCCGTCGAGATCGGGTTAAGTGACGAAAGGGGGATTGACAATAAAAGGTTCCCCTCGCTCTCGATGTTGGGTACTACAGTTCTACGGGTGCAAGAGTATGTCTCCTCAAGCACCCGGGCGTCAAAATAGAAGAAGTCCAAAGGAATAACCAAAACAAGCAAAAGGTCGGCAAGAAACGGCAAGCAGATAGGAGAAGAGAGGGGAGAAAAACGAAACAGAAGGAAAAGGAAAAGTAGCTCAGCACAGTTGGAGAGGACAGCGGCAGGAGCACAAGGCAACGAAAGGACATAGGACTGTCCCAAGGAGCATCACACTCCGGCAGCCACCCAATAAGCCCCCCTCACGGCATCAACGAGCTGAGCGGGGAGGGGGGTAAACGAGTGAGATACTTGTCAATTCAGTTGCTGTGTTCATTTTTTTTTTATATGAATGGGTGGTAGTCTGTTTCATTCATTCCTATGCTCAATAAACGATCTTAGGGTATGCACTCTAATTATTAGATATAAATAAATAATTTTTTTAGCCGAGGGCACTATCAATCTTTTTCTTGTAATTAAATCAGTCTACTATAAGTATTTGAACAAATAAGCTGTTCTATAATTCGACGAAGAGAGAATGAATTGGTTTAAATGGGACATAAATAGGGTCTTCTATATATCACCTCTATACTGGTGATATGATTGAAGGGTATAAGTTGATAAAATGGGTATGAAAAGGAGTTTCTATTTTGAGTATTTATCAGACATTCGTATATAACAGTGTGAACATTGCCTATATATACAAAACAAGGAAATAGCACATTCTGTTATTTATTTCTTTTTATAGCATTTGTTGATTGCCTCAACTTTTTTGAAGTTATCTTGAAATGATTTTTGGGGCATAGCGTCCCCGTGGCCCGGTCCTCGATCAGACCTCTTTTTTGTTACACAACCCCAGGAAACAACTCGTAACAGCTGTCTAACTCCCAGGTACCTATTTATTGCTAGGTGAACAGGCACCTCAGGGTCAAAGAAACTCTGTCCATTTGTTTCCGCCACCGGTGGGGATTGAACCCCGGAACTTTAGGACTACAAATCCTGAGCGCTGTCCACTTTGCCGTAAGGGCCCAACATGCGTGGAAATGAATAGGGGCTCCTGTATGGCCCCTCCAAAAAGGCCTTCTGGAATTTCATTCATATGTTGAATATGAGATACTTTAACTATAAATAATCTTAGAAAATGGTATTTAATATTAAATCATTGAAAATGTGATTAAATATGCTAACGCAGAAAACGGACTTAAATCTGCATTAAACCCAGGTCTTTAACTAAGGAAGGTCTGTTTTACCCTATTGTCTTTGACTGGGGACTGTCTGAATTACATCGTAGTCTTTGACTAAGGAAGGTTTGTATTTCACTATAAAAAGTCGTAATTTCAAACTCCAAATATGTGCAGTGAGCCAGAATTCGGCTTCTAAATAACGCTCCTGAGTCAGGAAAACCCTTCCCCCTGTAACAACAGGCCTCGCTCCGAGGGTACCAACACCCAAGCGAGGTCAAACAGGACCCAAGCCCCTCAAGTCAACTCCTTTCCAGCTCCGAACTAGTGAACAGGCACATTATTTAATATGACTATACACCCACCCACACACACACACAATAGTGTCCATAGACAATGCTTGGAAAGAATATTACTTAGGGAGGATGAAGACCAGCTAGTTGTGACTTCATTGTACATTAAGGATGACTATCCATGCGAGGTACCTAGGTAATAAAATTTTGGGATGACAGAAGGGAGCCCTTAGATTTTCTTGGGGAAAAATATTGAAACTGGGGATAAATATGAAGTGCGATAAAATATGCAATCACTGAAAACGGTCTTATTGAAGAAGATGAAAATCTTTGTTGGCTGATGACGTCATCAAACATTAGGAATAGCTGTTCCTGAGTGCATTATTCCAGGCCAGCGAATGTAGAGATGATGGGGAGGTAGCTCTTTAATCACCTTAGGAGAAAATATCAGGGGCCAAATCGCGGCTGTTTATTCCCTATGGTAAAATTTACAATGTCAAATAGAGACTTGCAGGAATAGGTTGCAGGAACATTCCACATGAACATTTTCCGTACTAAATTGGAGCCGTTGAGTTCCTCGGAAACATTTACGTTATTTTTTCCTATGCCATAACAGATCCGCGGAGAACAGTAAAACGAATCC
The DNA here is from genome assembly GCF_040958095.1 of Procambarus clarkii. Taxonomy (NCBI): domain Eukaryota; kingdom Metazoa; phylum Arthropoda; class Malacostraca; order Decapoda; family Cambaridae; genus Procambarus; species Procambarus clarkii. The sequence goes on along the minus strand of NC_091165.1, from coordinate 44,648,082 downwards.
ATTATGTCATAATTTATAATACTGACACGGTATGTGGACCAGAAAAGATGGTAGACCCCTGCTGTACAAGAGAGAAAGAGGACCAGAGAGGGAGGTGGTAGACCCCTGCTGTACAAGAGGGGAGGTGGACTAGAAGAGGTGGTAGACCCCTGCTGTACAAGAGAAGAGGTAGATCAGAAGAGGTGGTAAACCCCTGCTGTACATGAGAGGAGGTGGACCAGAAAATGTGGTAGACCCCTGCTGTATAAGAGAGGAGGAGGAGGACTTGAAGAGGTGGTAGACCCCTGCTGTATAAGAGAGGAGGACCAGAAGAGGTGGTAGACCCCTGCTGTACAAGAAAGGAGATGGACCAGAAGAGGTGGTAGACCCCTGCTGTACAAGAGAGAAGGAGAACCAGAAGAGATGGTAGACCCCTGCTGTACAAGACAAGAGGAGGACCAGAAGAGGTGGTAGACCCCTGCTGTGCAAGAGAGGAAGTGGACCAGATGAGGTGGTAGACCCCTGTTGTAGAAGAGAGGAGGTGGACCGGAAGAGGTGGTAGACCCCTGTTGTACAAGACAGGAGGTGGACAAGAAGAGGTGGTAGACCCCTGATGTACAAGAGAGGTGGTGGACAAGAAGAGGTGGTAGACCCCTGATGTACAAGAGAGGAGGTGGACAAGAAGAGGTGGTAGACCCCTGCTGTACAAGAGAGGAAGTGGACCAGATGAGGTGGTAGACCCCTGATGTACAAGAGAGGAGGTGGACAAGAAGAGGTGGTAGACCCCTGATGTACAAGTGAGGAGGTGGACAAGAAGAGGTGGTAGACCCCTGCTGTACAAGAGAGGAGGAGGACGTGAGGCAACTCACCCCACAGGGCCATAAAGGCGGTGAAGAAGATGGTGGCCGGGTTGTCTACGAGGTAAGTGAGTCTGGCGGGCTGGCACGCCTTCGCCAGCTTCCAGTGCTGGCAGTGGAGGTCACACAGCGGGCACATGGTCACGTTCTGCATCACCTCACATATGTCGCTGCTGCAACATATTGGTAGCATTACTTACATATGAATAATGGAAATTTAAGACAATCTATTGGCATACACACATGCACATGCAAATGCGCACACACACACACACACACACACACAAATGTACATGCAAGCACATACACATGCATATGCAAACACACACACATGCAAGCACGCACACACACACACGCACATGCAAGCACAAACACACACACACAAATGTACATGCAAGCACATACACATGCATATGCAAACACACACACATGCAAGCACACACACGCACATGCAAGCACAAACACGCACACACACACATACGTGCTCTCAGCGAGCAGGGGGGCAGGACCGGATGTGTATCAGAGTGTCTGGAATAGCATAAGAGAGAATAGTGATTGTGAAGTGTTATTAGAGCACCATAGGGAGTGAACTTGCAAAGTGTGAGATCACTTTTTGAGAAAGTGTGAAAACAAGTGAGAGAAAAAGTGTTCCACAGTAACTGATAAAGGTGATTGCAACAACTATAATACGTGGCAAGCGACGGCGGAATCAGGGCGGGACATTGGAGCATCCTCGTCATAAGGAAGGACTATACTCACCTTGGTTGTGGTGAGTAGGAAGGGTGGCTGGTGGGTACCCCTCTCTCTCTCTCTCTCTCTCTCTCTCTCTCTCTCTCTCTCTCTCTCTCTCTCTCTCTCTGTCATTATCTGATGTATGGAGTGATTTAAAAAAATCCCTATATCATATATATTTTTAAAAATCTCACGTGGCTTATAGAGGTAAGGAATCTATGGTAACACCTATGTGAGAGGGGCCAGCTACAGTGACCAACACCTACTCCTCTTACCTCCCCTTCCCCACAATCCCACCCCTAATCACTCTCCCAAAACTCTCCTCCCCTTCCCCCTACGCTCAAACCAGTACACTACAGTGTAACTCCCACATCCCCACACCCCCACCCGCACCCACACAACCCATTCTCCCTCTTCCCCCTCTCTCTGTCCCTCTCGCTCTCTCTCTCTCTCTGTCTGTCTGTCTCTCCGTCTGTCTGGGGAGGACGAGGGAACGGTGGAGTGGGGAATGGATGGGAGGTCGAGGAGACGGTTGAGGACAGAATGGTGAGCAGGACTGGGGAACAGGGAAGGTTGCTGTGACTCAGAAACCCGCATGTGCTGCTGAGCCACAGCAACCCGTGGCCGGGTACTGCTAGTCTATATAAATAAAAATGGAAATGTTCGTTTGTTCAAAACCGCTAATCTCCGAAAGTTCTTTACCGATTGCTTTGAAATTTTCACACAATGTTCCATTCGCTTCCGAGCGGGTTTTATATACATACTAATTCGATATCACGTTTGTGACGGGAAAAACATGTTTTTTTTTCAACTGTTTTTCATGAGTTTTTCATGTGAGGGGAACTCTTCAAAACCTCTTTACTGATTGCTTTGAAATTTTGACACAACGTTGCATTGGAATAGGCGAGCGTTTTTATACACCTACTATATACATGCTTCACCTGTGACAGGAAAAAACATGTTTTTTTTTTTTTTAAACAGCACCATCTGTTGGACGTAGGAGCAACATATGCTTTAATTTTCGAAAGTTCTTCACTGATTGCTTTGAAATTTTGACATAACGTTCCATGCGAATACGTGCGTGTTTTTATATACCTACTATTTAGATGCCACACCAGTAACAGGTAAAAACCTGCCTTTTTTAAAAACAGTGCTATCTGTTGCACATAAGACCAACACAAGCAGTTCAAATTATGTTACGATTCATCACATCATCCTCCCCCAACTTAACACTCCGCAGCCCACCCACGAGGGGGCGACACACTCCTAGCCCTCCGGGAACGCTTGGACAGAGGCCTCTGATCATCTGAACTGTCGCCCTCAGCAGGAGGCATCCCAGTAGAGTCCACGGCCGGCCGCAAGTAACCGGGCAACACACGATCCAGAAAAACATTGACCTCATCCTCAGGGGGTACAGGCCCACACCCTTCAGGCGACACACGAGCTGGAGACTGGACCGGCTGAGGAAACGAAGCCGACGGCGGGGAGGGGTCCGCACTCCCCCCTTCACCCCGACACCCACACCACCAACCGCACTAACTTGAGCGGCACCCATCACCGCGGCCGTCCTCTTACAAGGGGTATCATCCACAACCGAGACATCCTCATGCTCAGGCAAGGGAGGAAAATCCGCTTCATGAAACACACTTACCTAATCATACATCCGAGTGTCGCAGGCAGCAGCCAAATGTCCAACGTGGCCACATTTAAAACACGTCCGAGTCTGCCCACGGTAGGAGAAGCAGACCGTAAAGCCAGCAAGCGCGAGAGAAAAAGGCACATTCCCATGAAGAACCATCTTAGCTGTTCAGTAACCATTACCGAGTCCCTTGACGTTCCCGGTTGTGTATCTACAGGTACGAATAGAATCCACACGCCCATATCTGGCAAGAACCCGACGGAGAAGATCCTCAGACATTTCAAACGTCGCATTCTTAATAGACACCTATGTGTACTCCACACTCAAATTCGTCACAGTCACAGAGCCCAGACCGTTGCTCAGCCCCACCACCTTGTCCTCATACTGGTCGAGAAACCTCAGGAACAAGCCACTCTCGGCGAACTTCACAACTACTCTGTCGTCACGAACAACCTGTAGACCGACGAGATCTCTCACTTTCACACCCATAACTGCAAACAGAGTGTTGCTGACGACACCAATATCCACCCGACATGTAAAAGTCAGCCCAGCCAAGTCCTTCCTCTTTAGTGGCGGCACGTAAGTCCCCATACTTGACTGAAAAACAGTCACCCTGCAGTGGCAAACAACCACCCGTCAGGGCAACCAACAATCACCCAATGTAAACACCAGCAGGGAGACCAAGGGAACGTCCGACCCGGCTGGCGGTTGCCACCACACTCCCTCAAATGATTTTCTACTGGCATTCCATTTGTAATACGTAGGTACTTCCGAATACAGCATTGTTTTTGCAAACATGTCATTTTGACATGATGTAAAGAAAGCAGTTAACGTTGTAGACTGTGGATTCATAGCTGTTTGTTGCTCATTTGCAGCTGTGAAATAAACGTGTAGTCCATTTTCATGTCTTCAAAACCAAAACCAAAAATACTAACGAAATATTTCAATAATTCAAACACAGATCAATCGACACAGTTCAATTTCGTCACCAATTGCACTGAAAAATAATAGGAACAGTTAAAAACAAAAAGAAAAACAATGAAAAAAAAACAAATAAACTTTACCCACGAAATGAACGGTATGGTAAACAACACAGCTCTATTCCATCGCAATGTCACACAAAATAATTCAATCAAAATGAAAATAAATCAAAATTTATGAAAATTCAAGTTATCAATGCAATCTGAAACATTGAAATAGAATCGTAACATAATTTGAATTGCTTGTGTTGGTCTTATGTGCAACAGATGGCGCTGTTTTTAAAAAAAGGCAGGTTTTTACCTGTCACTGGTGTGGCATCTAAATAGTAGGTATATAAAAACACGCACGTATTCGCATCGAACGTTGTGTCAAAATTTCAAAGCAATCGGTGAAGAACTTTCGAAAATTAAAGCATTTGTTGCTCCTACGTCCAAAAGATGGTGCTATTTTTCAAAAAAAGCATGTTTTTTCCTGTCACAGGTGAGGCATGTATATAGTAGGTCTATAAAAACGCTCGCCTATTCCAATGCAACGTTGTGTCAAAATTTCAAAGCAATCAGTAAAGAGGTTTCGAAGATTTCCCTCACATGAAAAACAGTTTAAAAAAACATGTTTTTTCCCGTCACAGTCGTGATATCGAAATAGTATGTATATAAAAACCCGCTCGGAAGCGAATGGAACATTGTGTGAAAATTTGAAAGCAATCGGTGAAGAACTCTCGGAGATTAGCGTTTTTGAACAAACGAACATTTCCATTTTTATTTATATAGATTATTTAGTGAGAGTATAAACAATATTTAACTCCCTATAATTGCGACCCTATTCTCATTAACGTATTAAGTAGAGTAATTTCAAGGAAAAGAATTTTCCGTTTCTACTAAAATATGTTGCGCATGCGCGAGAGACAGGTTGAGGGAGAGAGTCGGACGCGAGACCTCCATGGGGTGGACAAGGCCTGAGCAAAACGTCCTCGACTCAAGTCCATTACATTCAGCGGTCAACCCCACAGACGCATTCATAAATTTTAACATGCTGTTTATTCAAAACGGGAATTTTCTCAAGTATAAATTAATATTATAATATATTAGCATATTGTGTATATATAGGCATAGGATAGGTTAGGTTAGGTGTTTAGGTTCTGTTGACGATTATTTGTATTTGTAGTACGTAGGTGAAGCATTTATAGCGTTGTGATTCGAACAAAATTCGTCAGTGAAGCACTTGTTCCGGATATGTTCGAACGTCAGCAGTTGTGAGTCGTGTGTAAACCGCTTTTCATTCATAAACAGGGAGTTTGGCGGGTGCATGGAATCACTTTTGGATCTTTGTTTGGAGGACGGGCTGGCCTGAGACAACGTGGCGGCCATAAATCTAGGGAGAGGCGAATCTTTCATCAACTACACGATCATCCCTGGAGTGTGCAATTACTCCATTAGCGATCCAAGGATTGCATCGGTGGACAACCAGCATGTTAAGTGGTCTAGTTTTTTATCGGAGCTCACTGTATAATAACTTTTCACTTAGTCCATCGTTACGTCGTGATACCTCCCCTAACGACAAGTACGTCAACAAGGAATTTAATTTGTCTCTTCCATTGAATCGTAATTATATAATTGATATAACTTGTGTAGACAATTTTTACACCCCATTGGGTGTCCAGCATGTGTTGGAGCAGCCGTGAGTGCAACAATTTCCCACTCTACGCTAGCGGGTCACGTGTTCCAGCAAGTTCCAGATGACGCCATCTCGACACCATGCTTCTGTTCACTGTCACAGCTAAGCAGCTCAGATTATTTCAATTTAGTTATTACTTACTTATGAACAGTTGAAACCTAGTAAAAATTTGAGATTATATTTCTTTTACATGTTCTAGGAAGTCAAGTATAATTTCCTCATGAACTTTAGATAGAAACAATTTTCTTATCTAGCCATTATTCAATATATTCTTGTTACTAACCAAATTATCAAATGTTTATATCATTTATATATCTTAGTAAGAGTTACTAATTTTATTCGAGGAAGAACCAGCCTTGATGAAGCGTACTAGGAGAAACTTAACTTTTGGTATTAACCCCCCATTTGTAAAGTTTGGGAAAGTTTACCTCTTGAATAGTAATTTAATCTACAGTCCATTAATATTCAAGGAATAATTCTTAATGGTTACATTTTCCACAGGCATTGGTATTTCAGTCCTTTTCTATTGCTTAGTTATCTGTTTCCCTTTTCAGTAAAAATAGAGTGGTCCTTCGAGTAATTCGAGTCAATCAGTTAAATATCAATATATTGAGAGTTAGCTTTCCTTCACGACATCTGGAGTATATATACGCATATGTACATGATATAACACTGCAGGTGTCACTTTCACACAGGACACTATTAAATTAATTCAATCTTCTTTCCCGGTGAGTTAACTTCTAGCTTCTATTGTACATCATTCAAGGTTCTCTCCCTGAGTCTGTCTTCTATGGTCCTCACGCCGGCGAGTTCAACTTTCTCAGAAAAACATGGACCAGTCATACACAGTATTGTTACGGTGCCCAAAACACCATTTCTACTTTTTATCAACACACTGGCATATTTCTCCAGCAACACACTGGCATATTTCTCCAGCAACACACTGGCAGAGGTCTCCAGCAACAAACTGACAGAGGCCTCCAGCAACAAACTGGCAGAGGTCTCCAGCAACACACTGGCAGAGGTCTCTAGCAACACACTGGCAGAGGTCTCCAGCAACACACTGGCAGAGGTCTCCAGCAACACACTGGCAGAGGTCTCTAGCAACACACTGGCAGAGGTCTCCAGCAACACACTGGCAGAGGTCTCTTGCAACACACTGGCAGAGGTCTCTAGCAACACACTGGCAGAGGTCTCCAGCAACACACTGGCAGAGGTCTCCAGCAACACACTGGCAGAGGTCTCCAGCAACACACTGGCAGAGGTTTCCAGCAACACACTGGCAGAGGTCTCCAGCAACACACTGGCAGAGGTTTCCAGCAACACACTGGCAGAGGTCTCCAGCAACACACTGGCAGACTTCCACACAAGCCTTAACAGACGGACAGTACTTCCATCTTGTAACTCAACTTGGCCATCACGGGGGTACGTCGGTCCAATCACCAATACTTCGCTAAGTATTACAGACAAATCACTGTCTATACTGACTCGGTCACTTGTTCCCACTGGAACACGTCTTGAGTTCATTTCTGCCCTGGGGTGAACTCATTCCCGCTGACCAAGATACCACCCATATCTCTCCTAGGGAGTAAAAATGTAGTTAGTAAGACAAACACTTTACAGGAATCAAATAAAAATCACAATCTTCTACCAGGAAACAGAAATTGGGTCGGGTGCACTCCATGTATGGCGTTGACATCGTAACACCTTCCTTCCTAAAAGAACTGGGATCGGGTGCGCTCCACAGATGACATCGATATTGTCTCAGAGACAAACAAATGGGAGTGACCACAGCTTACTGACATTTGAGTATCTAGTAGAGTTAGTGATAACCAATCCAAGGAAGGGATCAGAGAGGAAACGGCTGGCTTACTGAAAAGGAAACTATGATGAGATGAGGAACTTCCTAATGGGAATACCATGGGAAAGAGAACTCAGATAAAAGACTGTACAAGATATGATGGAGTACGTCACCCAGAAGTGCCTGGAAGCTGCAGACAGGGTTATCCTGGCCCAAAAGGACAAAAATGAAAAGATGGATAAATTCAGATGGATGTTTCAAAAATGAAACCATAGATGAATCCATGATTCAATTAGGCACGTAAGGAAGCAAAGCAATTAAGTACAGGAAATGGAGAAACTACAGAAATAATAACACCAGAGAACAGGGAGAGATGGCAGAGGGCCAGGAATGAGTACCTCAGAGTGAGGAGAGAAGCAGAGAGACAGTTAAAATTACATTGCAAAGTAAAGCCTAGACCCAACCAAAACTGCTCCACAGCCACATCAGGAAGAAAACAGCAGTTAAGGAACTAGTGATGAAACTGAGAAAAAAGAAGAGCACATACACAGAGAATGACAAGGAGGTGTGTGAAGAACTAAACAAAAAATCCCGGAGGTCTTCACAATAGAGCCACGAGAAGTCCCTGTACTGAGAGAGGGGGTGAAAAACCAAGAATCCTTAGAAGAATTTAAGCTTACCAGTGATGAGGTCAAGAGGAATCTGATGAAGCTGAATGTGACCTAGACTGTTGGGCTTGACTGAATCTCACCCTTAGATACTAAAAAGAGAGTGTAGAAGCCATTCTGTATGGTGTCTAACATGTCACTAGAAACAAGAGACCTACCAAAAAGGTGGAAGACAGCTAATATTCATAAAAAGTTTGCCAGGCAAGAGGAACTGAACTACAGGCCAGTTTCCATAACTTATATACCATGCAAGATCATAGAGAAAATCGTGTGGAAAAAGCTTGTAGAACATCTGGGGAGAAGGATCTTTGTAACACACCACCAGCATGGGTTGAGGAATGGTAAATCGTGCCTCACAGGTTTAATATAACTCAATTCCCAGGTGACAAAAATTAGGCAAGTGAAGACAAGAGCGGGCAGACTGCATTTTCTTAGACTGTCAGAAAGTCTTTCAACAGCACCCTGTAAAATGCTTTTAGAATAGTTTGAGAAACAGGCAGAAATAAAAAGTAAGGTGCTCCAGTCAATAAGGGAGTTTTTAAGCAAGAGAAAACAGCGAGTAACTTTAAGTAGGAAGACCTTTGACTGGCGAGATGTCACCAGCAGAGTCCCACAAGGCTTTATAATTGCACCAATCCTGTTTCTGATATATGTAAATGATCTTCCAAAGAGTATAGACTCATTCCTCTCAATGTTTGCTGATGATGCAAAATTCAACCCCCGCAAGCACAACTAGGTGAGTACAACTAGGTGAGTACACACACACATGCATATACAGGCAGACACAAACACATACAAACATACACACACACACACACACACACACACACACACACACACACACACACACACACACAGAAGTATGGAAGACTGCTAATGTAGTACCAATATTTAAAAAGGGTGACAGACAAGAGGCACTGAACTACAGGCCAGTGTCCTTAACTTGTATACCATGCAAGGTGATGGAGAAGATTGTGAGAAAAACCTAGTAACACATCTGGAGAGAAGAGACTTCGTGACAACCCATCAACATGGGTTCAGGGAGGGTAAATCTTCTCTTACAGGCTTGATAGAATTCTATGATCAGGTGACAAAGATTAAGTAAGAAAGAGAAGGATGGGCGGACTGCATTTTTTTGGACTGTCGGAAAGCCATTGACACAGTACCCCATAAAAGGTTGATGCATAAGCTGGAGAAACAGGCAGGAGTAACTGGTAGGGCGCTCCAGTGGATAAGGGAGTACCTAAGCAATAGGAAGCAGAGAGTTATAGTGAGGGGTGAGACCTTAGAATGGCGTGAAGTCACCAGTGGAGTCCCACAAGGCTCTGTGCTTGGACCTATCCTGTTTCTGATATACGTAAATGATCTCCCAGAGGGTATAGACTCATTCCTCTCAATGTTAGCTGACGACGCCAAAATTATGAGAAGGATTAAGACAGAGGAGGACAGCTTGAGGCTTCAAGAAGACCTGGACAAGCTGCAGGAATGGTCGAACAAATGGATGTTAGAGTTTAACCCAAGCAAATGTAATGTAATGAAGATAGGGGTAGGAAGCAGGAGACCAGATACAAGGTATCACTTGGGAGATGAAATACTTCAAGAGTCAGAGAGAGAGAAAGACCTGGTGGTTGATATCACGCCAGACCTGTCCCCTGAAGCTCATATCAAGAGGATAACATCAACAGCATATGCCAGGTTGGCTAACATAAGAACGGCCTTTAGAAATTTGTGTAAGGAATCTTTCAGAACATTATATACCACATATGTCAGACCAATCCTGGAGTATGCGGCTCCAGCATGGAGTCCATATCTAGTCAAGCATAAGACTAAACTGGAAAAGGTTCAAAGGTTTGCCACCAGACTAGTACCCAAGCTGAGAGGTATGACCTACGAGGAGAGACTACGGGAATTGAACCTCACTTCGTTGGAAGACAGAAGAGTTAGGGGGGGACATGATCACCACATTCAAGATTCTCAAGGGAATCGACAGGGTTGATAAAGACAGGCTATTTAACACAAGGGGCACACGCACTAGGGAACACAGGTGGAAACTAAGTGCCCAAATGAGCCACAGGGATATTAGAAAGAACTTTTTTAGTGTCAGAGTGGTTGATAAATGGAATGCATTAGGAAGTAATGTGGTGGAGGCTGACTCCATACACAGTTTCAAGTGTAGATATGATAGAGCCTAATAGGCTCCGGAATCTGTACACCTATTGATTGACGGTTGAGAGGCGGGACCAAAGAGCCAGAGCTCAACCCCCGCAAGCCCAACTAGGTGAGTACACACACACACACACACACACACACACACACACACACACACACACACACACACACACACATGGATACTGAAAGAGTGTGCAGAGGCACTTTGCTTGCCACTCTCCATAGTGTATAGTAAGTCACTGGGGACGGGAGACCTACCAGAAATATGGAAGACGGCGAATGTGGTCCCAATATACAAAAAGGGCGACAGGCAAGAGGCACTGAACTACAGGCCAGTGTCCTTGACTTGTATACCATGCAAGGTGATGGAGAAGATCGTGAGAAAAAACCTGGTAACACATCTGGAGAGAAGGGACTTCATGACAACCCATCAACATGGGTTCAGGGAGGGTAAATCTTGCCTTACAGGCTTGATAGAATTCTACGATCAGGTGACAAAGATTAAGCAAGAAAGGGAGGGCTGGGCGGACTGCATTTTCTTGGATTGTCAGAAAGCCTTTGACACAGTACCGCATAAGAGGCTGGTACATAAGCTGGAGAGACAGGCAGGTGTAGCTGGTAAGGTGGTCCAGTGGATAAGGGAGTATCTAAGCAATAAGAAGTAGAGAGTTACGGTGAGGGGTGAGACCTCCGATTGGCGTGAAGTCACCAGTGGAGTCCCACAGGGCTCTGTACTCGGTCCTATCTTGTTTCTGATATATGTAAATGATCTCCCGGAGGGTATCGATTCATTTCTCTCAATGTTTGTGGACGATGCTAAAATTATGAGAAGGATTAAAACAGAAGAGGACTGTTTGAGGCTTCAAGAAGACCTAGACAAGCTGAAGGAATGGTCGAACAAATGGTTGTTAGAGTTTAACCCAACCAAATGTAATGTAATGAAGATAGGTGTAGGGAGCAGGAGGCCAGATACAAGGTATCATCTGGGAGAGGAAATTCTTCAGGAGTCAGAGAAGGAAAAAGACTTGGGGGTTGATATCACGCCAGACCTGTCTCCTGCAGCACATATCAAGCGGATAACATCAGCGGCATATGCCAGGCTGGCCAACATACGAACGACATTCAGAAACTTGTGTAAAGAATCATTCAGAACTTTGTATACCACATATGTCAGGACAATCCTGGAGTATGCAGCCCTAGGATGGAGTCCATATCTAGTCAAGGATAAGACTAAACTGGAAAAGGTTCAAAGGTTTGCCACCAGACTAGTACTCGAGCTGAGAGGTATGACCTACGAGGAGAGACTACGGGAATTAAACCTCACTTCGCTGGAAGACAGAAGAGTTAGGTGGGACATGATCACCACATTCAAGATTCTGAAGGGAATTGATAGGGTAGATAAAGACAGTCTATTTAACACTAGGGGAACACGCACAAAGGGACACAGGTTGAAACTGAATGCCCAAATGAGCCACAGAGATATTAGAAAGAACTTTTTTAGTGTCACAGTGATTGACAAATGGAATGCATTAGGAAGTGATGTGGTGGAGGCTGACTCCATACACAGTTTCAAGTGTAGATATGATAGAGCCCAATAGGCTAAGGAATCTGTACACCTGTTGATTGACGGTTGAGAGGCGGGGCCAAAGAGCCAGAGCTCAACCCCTGCAAACACAACTAGGTGAGTACAACTAGGTGAGTACACACACACACACACACACACACACACACACACACACACACACACACACACACACACACACACACACACACACACACACACACACACACACACATAGCATAGTCATATCGCTAGCGATAGTGCGAAAAAACCAAAGTGTAACTAGTGAAATCACTGGTGCATACAGTGTGGAGGACCGAGTAGTAACCTGACCTGACCTGACCTGACGGCCAGGTAGGACGGCCGGCCGTGGAACTGTGACTGTGTTTGTTGGGTGGTGATTGTGTCCAGAGATTTGTGTAGAAAAGAATCGACATCGTCAATCTACTAGCACTTAGAGAATCACCAAGTGGAAAGGCGACGACGGAGCACCATCGTCAACCATACATCATCATTACTCATCTAGTTGTGTGAGCGGGAAACAGTCTGGTATGTACCCCCTCTCTGGTCTAGTAAACAGGTGTACAGTGTTAGGTAAAATATTATCAAATTCTTGTTCAGGATAGTATATATATTTAAAATCTCGGTGTGGCTCATTCTGGGTAGAAGTTACCGCTTCCGTGAACTAGTGACACACGCACGCGCACGCATGCACGCACACGCACGCACGCACGCACGCACTCAAGCCCACGTACGTATGCACGCACACATACACGCACAGACAGGCTAGAAGGGATTAACACCTTTCGTGGAAAGGAGATAAAACCTCTCATAATCCACCCCCCTTCTTACCTGCTGTAAGCTGAACACCTCACCTCCTAGTAACCCCATCCCAAGAGACACACGTTCTCTCTCTCTCTCTCTCTCTCTCTCTCTCTCTCTCTCTCTCTCTCTCTCTCTCTCTCTCTCTCTCTCTCTCTCTCTCTCTCTCTCTCTCTCTCTCTATCTCTCTCTTGCTCTCTCTTTCTCTCTCTCTCTCTCTCTTGCTCTCTCTCTCTCTTGTCCTCTCTCTCTCTTGCTCTCTCTCTCTCTCTTGCTCTCTCTCTCTCTTGTCCTCTCTCTCTTGCTCTCTTGCTCTCTCTCTCTCTCTTGCTCTCTCTCTCTCTTGACAAGGGACAAAATGGCAGGAGGCCGCAACAAGGACAAGGAAAGCAGCCAGGGAGATCAAACAAAGGAATTGCTAACCCAAGTTCTGGAGGAATTCAGGAGGGAGATGAATGAAATGAAGATTACAATTAACAATCTGCAAAGTGAGCTAGCATCAGCAAGGGAGGAGATCAAATCTCTCACAGAGAAAAATAAAGAGACCGAGCATCAGATTATCATCCAAAGGGAAGGTGGGAATGCTACATTGGAAGGAAATGCCTCTGTACCTGATACATTTGCGGATATACGGAAAAAGAGCTCAGAAGCAATGGACACAGTGAGGGAGGTAGCGATGCAAGCAGCTACGTCACAGGAAGCAGCAAGGTGCACCACTCAACTGCTGGAGAGGAAAAGATCAGTGGTAGTTGTAGGCATCAAAGAACAGGAAGGATCCAACAGGCAAGAATGGAATGGCAAGGATAGAGAGGCAGTACATGGGCTACTGAAGGGGTTACAGATGGAAGGGGCTGTACATAACATAGAGAAGGTTTTCAGGTTGGGCTGGTACAACAAGGACAGAAACCGACTTGTAAAGGTGGTGTTTACAAACGAAACCACAAAGGAGGACATTCTCGAAAGGAAGAGTCGTCTGCAGCATATGGAGGGATACAAAAAAGTATTCCTGCAGAGGGACAGGACGAAGGAGGAGAGAGCCAGGGCAGCAGAGGCAAGGAGGAAGCGCAGGGAGAGAGGAGCAAACCAGGAAATCACAGCCCTCAACACAACAGTCCCAGAGACAAGAGGAGAACCCGAAACCAGCATCCCAGCAACACCAGAGGGGGGGGGGGGCCACACCACCACCACCCTCTGCATAGAAACCCTCCCTTCCCCTCACCCTACCTGCCGCCACCCAACCCTCCCTCCCACCCCACCCCATTCTGACCCTGACACCCCTTCCCCATTCCCATCATGTCCCCCCACCCACCTTTTTCCCCCTGTCCCCCCTCCCCCTTCATCCCAGACCCTCCCTATCCCTCCTCCCCCCTCACTGCGTATCCTCCATGTCCCCCCTACCTCCTTAACCCACACCCGACCTGTCCCCCCTTCCCTTCAACCCCTACCCCCCACCCCAAAATCCTCTGAGACCCTGCAAACCACCTCACAGATCCTCTCGCCCACGGAACAGCTTCCCACACCAGCAGAATGCTTGCCAAGAAAGGGACATGAAAATGAACAGAAGAAAGTGAGCTTCAAGGCGATGTACACTAACATAGACGGGATTTCAAATAGAACAAGTGAACTTGGAGAATGGGCACTAGAAGAAAACCCAGACATAATAGCACTCACAGAAACAAAGTTAACGAAAATCATAACAAACGCAGTGTTTCCACAGGGCTACTATGTAGTGAGGAAAGAGAGAGAAGGGAGAGGAGGAGGTGGGGTAGCTCTGCTACTAAGAGAAGGTTGGAGTTTCGAAGAGATGGTAATTCAGAACTGTGAAGGTTTCAGTGACTACATTTCAGGCACCACAGCAAATGGAGGACAGAAAATTATAATAGTAGTCATATATAATCCCCCACCAAATGACAGAAGACCCAGACAGGAATATGATAGAAACAACTTGGCCACCATCAATATAATAGAGAGAGCAGCTTCTGTGGCTAGCAGGAACGGATCCAGACTTCTAATCATGGGAGACTTCAACCATGGGAAGATAGATTGGGGGAACAGAGACCCACTTGGAGGCCCAGACACATGGAGAGCTAAGCTGCTGGATGTGGCAACAAGAAACTTTCTAAGTCAACACGTCAAGGGACCGACAAGAATGAGAGGAGGGGATGAACCAGCCTTGCTTGATCTGATATTTACCCTAAATGAGTCGGATATAAGGGAAGTTAAGTTGGAAGCCCCCTTGGGAATGAGTGATCACAGTGTATTGAGCTTTGAGTACCTGGTTGAGCTGGGAATTATCACCCCCAAAAAAGAACTGGGAACCAAAGGGCTGGCGTACCGAAAGGGAAACTATGAGGAAATAAATAAATTCCTATGGGATACGGAACCAAGTCCGTACAAGACATGATGGACTATGCCACCCAAAAATGTCAGGAGGCTGTAAGCAGGTTTGTCCCAGCCCGACAGGAAAAAACAGAGAAGCAAAGGAAGAATCCGTGGTTTAATAAGGAATGTATGAAAGCAAAGGAGCAAAACAAAAGGGCATGGAGGAACTTCCATAATAACAGAACACCAGAAAGTAGAGAGAGATACCAGAGAACCAGGAACGAGTATGTCAGTGTGAGAAGAGCAGCTGAGAAAAGGTATGAAAATGATATAGCTAATAAAGCCAAGACCGAACCCAAGCTACTACAGTCACATAAGGAGGAAGACAACAGTGAAGGAACAGGTGATGAAACTTAGAGTGGGCGAGGACAGGTACACAGAGAATGACAAAGAGGTGTGTGAAGAACTCAACAAAAGGTTCCAGGAGGTCTTTACAATAGAACAGGGAGATGTCGCGGCGCTAGAAGAGGTGGCAGCAAACCAGGTGACCTTGGATAGGTTCGAAATTACAAGAGATGAGGTCAAGAAGCACCTATTGGAGCTGGATGTGAGAAAAGCTGTTGGGCCGGATGGAATCTCGCCATGGGTATTGAAAGAGTGTGCAGGAGCACTTTGCCTACCACTCTCCATAGTGTATAGTAGGTCACTGGAAACGGGGGACCTACCAGAAATATGGAAGACTGCTAATGTAGTACCAATATACAAAAAGGGTGAGAGACAAGAGGCACTGAACTACAGGCCAGTGTCCTTAACTTGTATACCATGCAAGGTGATGGAGAAGATTGTGAGAAAAAACCTAGTAACACATCTGGAGTGAAGAGACTTCGTGACAACCCATCAACATGGGTTCAGGGAGGGTAAATCTTGCCTTACAGGATTGATAGAATTCTACGATCAGGTGACAAAGATTAAACAAGAAAGAGAAGGGTGGGCGGACTGCATTTTTTTGGACTGTCGGAAAGCCTTTGACACAGTACCCCATAAAAGGTTGATGCATAAGCTAGAGAAACAGGCAGGAGTAACTGGTAGGGCGCTCCAGTGGATAAGGGAGTACCTAAACAATAGGAAGCAGAGAGTTACAGTGAGGGGTGAGACCTCAGACTGGCGTGAAGTCAACAGTGGAGTCCCACAGGTCTCTGTACTTGGACCTATCCAGTTTCTGATATACGTAAATGATCTCCCAGAGGGTATAGACTCATTCCTCTCAATGTTTGCTGACGATACCAAAATTATGAGAAGGATTAAGACAGAGGAGGACAGCTTGAGGCTTCAAGAAGACCTGGACAAGCTGCAGGAATGGTCGAACAAATGGCTGTTAGAGTTTAATCCAAGCAAATGTAATGTAATGAAGATAGGGGTAGGAAGCAGGAGACCAGATACAAGGTATCACTTGGGAGATGAAATACTTCAAGAGTCCGAGAGAGAGAAAGACCTGGGGGTTGATATCATGCCAGACCTGTCCCCTGATGCTCACATCAAGAGGATAACAGCAGCAGCATATGCCAGGTTGGCTAACATAAGAACGGCCTTTAGAAACTTGTGTAAGGAATCTTTCAGAACATTATATCCCACATATGTCAGACCAATCCTGGAGTATGCGGCACCAGCATGGAGTCCATATCTAGTCAAGCATAAGACTAAAATAGCAAAGGTTTGCCACCAGACTAGTACCCGAGCTGAGAGGTATGAGCTACGAGGAGAGACTACGGGAATTAAACCTCACTTCGTTGGAAGACAGAAGAGTTAGGGGGGACATGATAGGGGGGACATGATCACCACATTCAAGATTCTGAAGGGAATTGATAGGGTAGATAAAGACAGGCTATTTAACACAAGGGGCACACGCACAATGGGACACAGGTGGAAACTGAGTGCCCAAATGAGCCACAGAGATATTAGAAAGAACTTTTTTAGTGTCAGAGTGGTTGACAAATGGCATGCATTAGGAAGTAATGTGGTGGAGGCTGACTCCATACACAGTTTCTAATGTAGATATGATAGAGCCCAGTAGGCTCAGGAATCTGTACACCAGTTGATTGACGGTTGAGAGGCGGGACCAAAGAGCCACAGCTCAACCCCCGCAAGCACAATTAGGTGAATTAGGTGAGCACACGCACACGCACACACACGTGTGTTATATCTAACAGATATAACTTGGAAAACAGCGCTCAGAGGAAATATGGCCCAAGACATGATGGACTACATCACACAGATGTGTAAGTTGGCAGCAGACAAGTTCGTCCCAGTCGAAAGGGAAAGAAATGAAATGCAGATGAGAAGCCCATGGTTTAATCAGAGATGTAAGCTACCAAAGTAACTAAGTATAAGGTCATGGAGAAACTATTGATATAATAGGTCACTAGTGAGCAGAGAAAGATACCAGAGCGCCAGGAATGAATATGTCAGAGTGAGAAGAGTAGCAGAAAGACAATATAAAAATTGTGAGATTTTTCGTCTTGATTATTCTAGTATTATATCCGCCAACTTTAAACTGAAAGTCTAGATGTGTCTCCTGAGGAGAACCTTGTCAGGAGACAGACTTTTCCTGCTCTCTCGTGCACTGGATGAGGTACGAAATTACATAAAGCACCAGTGATGTGCACCGTGATTCAACTTTCTGAATATAACTTCTACACAATCGTGTTGGGTGTTAGACAGCCCGTAACATTTGCTAGCCATTGATGTCATTCTGATCGCTGTATCAGGTCTGTGAAGGAAATTACAGGAGGGAGTTGATTTCAGGGAAATTTTTGTACTAGTCAAGTGTAGAGAGGGAGGTTTGGGGGTTAACGTTTGTAGGCTACCCCCCCTCCCCCCCCCCCCCTATCAGGCGGCCACCTTGTGAGAGAGTGGGTAGCGTCGTAAGGCAGATACGCCATTGGCCAAGGCGCTTGGGCCACAGGAATGCTGAACCGTGATTGGTCAAGATGCTGAGGGGTACTGCATGGCACCCTGAGCCTTCTTGGCGCCAAAATAATTATTGTTACCAGGAATGTTGCTAGAGAAAGAGGTACTTTCTCGTGCTAAGGCCAAGCACTGGGAAATACCACCTGCAACGTCACTAAAGTCACGCTCATCGTCGTGCTATCATTCTCATGTGCCGTGCGTAAGAATCCGGTGTCGTGGGAAGGTGTATTCAACGATATTAACAGTGTGAACTTTGTCATCTAAGCCTCGTGATCGTGAGACGCCATCTCAGAGCAACTGGACTGGAGGCTGTTATCGTCTTGTGTTAGTGACATCCGCCGTCTATCGTACCTTAGCTTCAAGGTAGCGCAGTGAGACGAGCTAGAGAAGGTTTCAGTGTTATGAGGGAAACCTTAAATTCATAATTCCGAGGAATTAGCAGTGAACAGTGAAGGACTCTGTCATTCTCGTGTGCCGTGTAGCACCGCGTACCGTTGTACCTGTTGTACCGTTTCAGTAAGGAGGGCGTGGTATCGTATTCCATCTGTGGGTGATGTGTTGTGAGCGCACTCCGGGATCCATTCAGTCAAGCGTGTTTGGGCAACGTTGTCTCTGTGTGTGGAGCTAATCTCCGTGGTCCAGCCGACCCCGTGCTCCAACCGACCACGTGTACGAAGTAGTGAAGACGCCGACTTCATCATCCAGCAGCAGCAGCAGTGGGAATGAGGTTGACGTGTATGTATGTGTGCGTGTATGGTGGGCCCGCGAGATTGATGTAAGTACACTGTTCCCGTTTTTGGGTAATAATACTCTGAAGCTGGTTTCGCACCCAGTGTTCCATCTGTCCTCTGTCCCTGTCGACCACCTGGTGAGGTGAATGGGAATTCGAGACGTGTGAGTTACCCGGTTCGCCGTCTAGTTGAGGTGGAGCCCAACTGGGAGGTTGACGTGTGTGAGGACACAGAGACTCTTTCAGTGGTGGAGTAAAGTGATCTTTATTTGTTTCCATTTTCTCTATATGTGCCGTATATTTAATTCTACTGTATTGATTCCCTTTTCAGCAGTGAAAGTGGTAACAGGGAGGTTTCCTTAGGTTTAATAATCCTTTAATTATATTGGCCAGCGCTTATTTTACAGTTGTGTTGTGGTAAAGTTGTGAATTATTGGGGAAGATAATTTACTTGGGAAGTCATTTACAAGTTTTGCCGTGAGTGGCAAGGATGTACTGTGATGTACTGTGCTGTACCATGTGTAAGTAAGTAAGTAATTATCAAAAGAAGGCACCAAACCGGGAAGGCTATGCAGTACCATCAAATGTGCGGGATAATCAGTGGGCGATAAATATCACCAAAGATGCCAATAAGAGAACAGAAACACATAAGGCGAACAATATCAAAAGTATCCGCATCACCAAGAATAATATCGAGAAACAAGCGACCGCAGGGGACGGTCGGAAAACAAGACACATGCTCGTCACGGAAGTCAGGACATTCAACAAGGATATGCACAGCCATAAGAGGGACAATGCAATTAGAACAATAAGGAGCAGGGCGGCGTTCCATCAAGTGACCATGAGTTAAGTGAGTATGGCCAATACGCAACCTCGCCAGAGCCGTTTCCTATCTCAGGTTACGGTGGTAGGAGGACGGCCACGAAGACACACAACTTTTAAGAGAACGTAGTTTGTTACCAGTAACAGACGACCAACAAGCCTGCCAACGGGTAAGGATGGAGGAATGAATAACCGGGTAAAAGTCGGAATAAAGAATACCTTTACAAGAGATGGGACAAGAGCGGACAGCTTCCCTGGCAGTAGCATCCGCACGCTCATTTAAAGAGACACCAATATGGCTGGGAACCCAACAAAACTCAACCGACTTAAATTTACTGTGAACAAGAAACAGCCAATGCTGGATCTCGACAACCACTGGATGAACTAGATTAAAGGACCCGAAGGCCATGAGGGCACTACGAGAGTCAACAACAACTACAAAGGAAGATTCACAACGAGAAAGCAGGATACGAAGAGCATAGAGAATAGCATAAAGCTCCGCTGTGAAGATGCTAGTCTCCGGAGGTAAGCGACACATATATAAGTGTGATCTGGAAAAATAACAGAGTAGCTAACACCGTCTGCAGAATTAGACCCATCGGTGAAGAAGGAAACGGAGCGGGAGTGAGAAGAAAAGTGCTCAAGGAAAAGGCGTTTTAGAACCGTAGGAGGGGTAAAAGTTTTAGGAATGTAAGTCAAGGATGTACAAAACTGCACAAGGAGGACTCTCCACGGGGGAAAAGAAGGAGCAACACGAGGAGAAATATTAGAAATACGAACGGAAAGAGAATCCAGTAAGAGAGATAACGGGACAGAAAGAGGGAGGTGGTGAAGAGGAACAGGAACCATAGGAAGGGTAAAAGTTAAAGTACGACAGAGGCGAGAGGGAAGGATGTTGCAAGGACCGCGCAAGATAGCGAGGACAGTAGCGATCACAGCGGTCCTGGAGAGATAGGAATCCAGTGTCAACATACAAGCTGAGACGGGAGTCGAACGAAAGGCACCAGAACTGAGGCGCAACCCAGTATGGTGCAAAGCATCAAGACGGTGAAGAGTAGAAGGAGAAGCAGACGAGTAAGCAGGGCAACCATAATCGAGCTTAGACAGGACGAGAGAGGAATATAAAGCAAGGAGAATGCGCCTATCCGCTCCCCAAGATGTATGGCCCTTACCCGAAGGAGGGTAAGGGCCTTAGAGTACTCAACGCGGAGGTAAGACTTGAAGCCATGATCGGTGGCCCAAGACGACACAGCATCAATCGCAATTTGAAGCCGGCGTTGAAGGAGAGGGGAATCATCACCCTGACAGCAAAGGATAAGATCCTTGACACAGAGAGCGGAGAAGACGCCTGAAAGAAGAGAGGAAAGAAGACCATTGAGGGCAACCAGAAAAAGAGTAGTGCTCAGAACACTACCCTGGGGCACACCTTCGTATTGCTGAAAAGAGGCAGAGAGAGCAGAACCAAGCCTCACCCGAAATGAACGACGAGAGAGGAAGCTGCGGAGAAAGAGAGGAAGATGACCACGAAGGCCAAAAGCATGAAGCTGGGATAGAATATGATATCACCAAGTGGTGTCCTAGGCCTTTTCCAGGTCAAAAAGGACGGCAACAACGGAGGTCTTCGCAGCAAAAGCAGTACGAAAATAGACCTCCAAACCTCCAAGTTCACCAGGACATCTGTTGTGCTACAGCACTTGCGGAAACCAAATTGAGAAGGGGAGAGGAGGTGATGGTGATCCAGGAACCACATCAGACAAACGTTAACCATACGTTCAAAGAGTTTGCAGACACAACTTGTGAGGGCAATAGGGCGAAAGTCCTTAAGGGAAGTTCCAAGAAACCTTGGCTTGTGAACAGGGAGGACAACGGCATCGAGCCACTTCTCAAGGACTGATGACAACTCCCAGATTCGATTATACAGACTAAGTAATACTGAGACGTGCACGGAGGGAGATGGCGAAGCATCTCATAATGAATGCCATCGGAGCCCGCCGCAGTAGAACTGCAGAGGGCCAGGGCAGAACGAAGTTCAGAGAGAGAGAAGGGATTGTTATATGTAAGTCGAAGACGAGTGCAGAAATCTAAAGAACGAGATTCAGGGACAGGTTTACAAAGAAGGAAAGATTGGGGAAGATGAAGTTCAGAGCTAACTGACGAAAATTGGGAACCCAGTTCGGTAGCGACCTGCAACGGGTCTGCCACATTAGTACCACAGAGGTGAAGGACCGGTGAAACATCGGGAACGAACTTACTATCTTGCGGATACGCTTCCAGATCTGTGGCAGAGAAGTTTCGGACGTAATGGTGGAGACATAAGATGCCCAACATTCACGTTTAGCCATACGGATGGCCCCTACAGGCCACCGCACTCGCCGTCCGAAAGAAAAGAAAAGAATCGGCCATCTGCCGTCGGCGGTGTCTCTTCCAGGCTGCACGCTTATAGCAGACAGCCCGAGCACAGTCTGCATTCCACCAGGGAACGCACTTCCGTGGACCCGAGAGGAAGAGCGAGGAATAAAGCAGAGGGCAGCATCGAAGACAGTGTCATGAAAAAGGAGGAGAGAGCGAGGGAGAGGCAAAAGGGAGAGGTCAGAGAGAGCAGCACTGAGGGTAAATAGGTTCCAGTCCGCCTTAGCAAACTACCACCTAAGGAAGGAGAGGGGAGGGTGAAAAGAGAAAAAGGTAACAAGGATGAGGAAATGGTCACTGCCATGGAGGTCATCAAGAACCTGCCACGTGAAATCTAAGTAAAGAGAAGACGAGCAAAGAGAAAGATCAAGACAGGAAAGGGTGCGAGTCCGAAAGTCCAAATGCGTGGGCTCATCAGAATTCAGAAGAGACAGGGAAGAAGAGAGGATAAATGGCTCAAGAAGGCGACCTCGGGTGTTCGTCAGAACATCACCCCAAAGGGAATGATGACAATTGAAATCACCCAACAGGAGCAAAGGCTCCGGCAAGGAGTCCAGTAGGTGTTTCAGATCAGGAAAAGAAAGCACGACACTCAGGGGAGATAAATGGAACAAACAGTGTACCATCTCCCCACAAAGATACGAGCAGCAGAACAATGGAGAGGCGAAGGAAAAAGTAAGGGGACAAAGGGAACATCAGAGCGAATCAAGAGAGCAGAAAAGTTAGGAGCCAAAGCAACAGCTGGGGGGGGGGGGGGGAGGGGGAAAGAAAGGAATAGCCACGAAAGCGACCAGGACGAGCACCAAGCATCGGCTCCTGGAGACAGACACAAAGGAGCGAAAACCGCGAAATCAGAAGTTGGAGTTCAAGGAAATTGGCGTAATAACCCCGAACGTCCCATTGAAGAATAGACATCAACAAGAAGAGAAAGGACAACAACAGAGAACAAGGAAGAAACAAAGGCAAAAGAGCAACATAGCACGTTAAAGAAGATCAGGGTCGGGATCAGGGTCAGCAAAGTCAGGGTTAGGGGGCATGAGTAAACTGAGCAAAGACGGAGGGAAGGAAGCGGGAGAACAGTCCAGAGGTGGCCGGCCGGGTCCGGAGGAGGAGGTGGCAACCGAGAGGAGCAGTCAAGGACAGCAGCAGGAAGTGGGGGAGTAGAAAGAGGGGAGTGCACCTCAGCAAGGGCAGCAAAGCTTTCTTATCCGCCGGGGAGGAGGAAGCAGAGGAGCCAGGCTTACGTTTCTGACTTAAAGAGACAGGTGTCCCAGCAACAACGTACTGTGCAACGGATTCCAGCATCTCAACAGGAGCAGCTGAACGAGAGCACACACGACGGCCGTTAGGAGAGCGATGGACGTCAGCCCGCACTGACAGGCGGCGGGGAGAGCCAATAGATGGAGGAGAAAGATGGGAAGGAGGATTGGAGGGAGACGAGGAAGAAGACACAGGAGACATGACAGACCGGGTAGAAAGAGGGGGATCCTCAGACAGAGGACCAGGAGGGGAAACCCTTTGGCACAGAACTCAAAGGAACAGGGCGGGGGGCAAAGGGCATATCAGGGTCCAAGGCCCAGAAACGGTTGAGAGTCTGAGGAAGGTGGGAAGGATGAGTGTAGATGAGAATAGTGCCAACACTGACATTCAATTGAACGTTCTTGGAGACCCGAACAGGGGTCTCGCCAAGGCAGGACAAAGCAGCCAAGCGGGAGGCCGCATCCTGAGAAGGAGCAGCAACGACACGTGTACCGAGACGGGTGGGGTTGAAGGTGACAGAGTCATCTACAGAATCAACAAGGTGCCTATGAAGAGAGAAATCGTCAGGAGGCGCAGAATCAAGAGGGAGGAGATCAAAGTATTTGGCCCACGAAGCGGGACCAAACAAGGCTCGATAGGCATCAGAACAGGAAGGAATCAAGCGAGTGCGGCCATGTCGAGGACGGCGTTCAGAACCCCCAGAGAGAGAGAGGGGGGGTTAAAAGGCACTGTAGTCACAACTAGAGACTGATCCGTGCCAGGGGACGAGGTAGTCACCAATGGGGGCTTGGGGCTCGACCCAACCACTGAGGAGGGAGGGGAGCCGAGGGTAGTAGTCAGAGAGGCCAAAGGAGGAGCAAGGTCAGGGCCCAATGCAGCGGAGGCTACAGAGCTCGGTCTTCCAACATGGACCGACTCAGGGGCTTGGTCGCCCACCCCACGAGCCTGAGAAGGTAAAGAAGCAACAGAATGCAACATGAGTACGAAAAAGAAACATTCATTCACGAATGTGCCCCCACACCCACCATGGAGCCACAATTAGAGGCAGGACACCCAACAAGAAGCTATCGCGGATCATGCCAGGGCCTCCTAGGGGTGCGTCGTAATCATATGCCCCACAAACGCCACCTTAAGAACCGTCAGTCCGTCGAGAATTGGTTCAGTGACGAAAGGAGGATGGACAATAAAAGGTTTCCCTCGCTCTCGACGTTGGTATTACAGTTCTACGTGTGCAAGAGTATGCCTCCTCAAGCACCCGGGCGTCAAAATAGAAGAAGTCCAACGGAATAACCAAAACAAGCAAAAGGTCGGTAAGAAACGACAAGCAGATAGGAGAAAAGGGAGGATAAAAACGAAACAGAAGGAAAAGGAAAAGTTGTTCAGCAAAATTAGAGAGGACAGCAGCAGGAGTACAAAGCTACAAAAGGACAGAGGACTGTCCCAAGGAGCATCACACTCCAGCAGCCGCCCACTAAGCCCCCCTCACGGCATCAACTGGCTGAACAGGGAGCGGGGAGTTTTCACAGTGAAGCCGTGGCAATATTGATTGCAAGCTTGCGTCACCAGTGGACACCAGTTTGTTCAGTTAGTGTTTTTTTTTATAATATACAGACATACAAATTAAGCATGGCACCGAAGCACCCGATCACAAAATTAACTTTTACAGAAACAACCCAACCCGGGGACAGAGTAACATAGCAGGACATATAAATGACAGAAACATGAACGAAAAACAGAGGGACACAGACAAGACAACGGAGCATAAAACAAACAAAAAACAAAACAAAAAACAAACACACACATACATACAAACTAAACACAAACATAAACACCAGTGAACTAGGTCAATAATATTTCTCAGGAAACAGACGCTTAGGATATTTCTGACGGTACGCATGCCACACATCACAGACATCCTGCGATGGGGGAACACCCGCATCTGAGTGACGTGGGCGACGCATATACTCCGGAATCTCGACAACGACACCTCCAATCATGAGTGGCGGTACATCCCGCGGCACAGGTTCATACGGCACCGAGACTCCCCAGCCGGTGTCCTTTTTCAGCACGAGAACTAAATCACGATCCACACCAGGGATTACAGCAGGTGCAAAAACCTCCCATTTTGGAGAACCGGCACATGGAGGCGCAGGGGGGCACAGAGGAGCAACACCCGAAACGCAGGCAGGAACAGGCACCACACCATCCCCACCCGTCTCCTTCGCAGGCACAGCCAACCTCACCGCATCCTCATGGTCCACACCCACACTGGCCGGAGAACCCACAGAGGCCACGTCGCTCACACGGTCCACCATATCCTGGGAAACTGGCCCGGGACACCGGCACGCCCACTTCTGCAAAGGGAGTACATCATCAGAACTACAACCGTCCAAACTCACAGGGTCAGCGGGCCCCGGCCCCGAGGGTGACAGGTCCTCCAAAACAGAAGAACCTGCTTCTCCGGGAGCCAGGACTACAGCCGCAAGCGGGAGTGGAACATGAACTTCCACTGGGACATCCACCACACTCAGTGCAGGCGACGGCCCGACACTCGCACACTCTGGCGCAACAACCACCTCCGGGGCCACAGCAGGTAACAGACTAAACGTACTTGGCGTAATATCCGCCCCAACAGGCGAAGCAGCAGACAGGCAATCAGGCGCCTCAGGCAGAGCACTCACTCCATCCTCAGAAGCGTCCGAAGTACACAAGGGTGGAAAGTCCTCCTCACGAAAAATATGTACCCTGCTAGTTGTTCCCACGTCGCACGCTGCAGCCAGATTACCCTAATTACCACACCTATGACAGGTGCACGGTTGCCCCCGATACAGGCAGCGGAGCGTGTAACCCAACAAGGACACAGAGGACAGAACACTACTCTTCAGTGACATGGTCAGGGTGCGGGAGCCGTCAAGCATCCCAGCACAGTGCCCTGCAAGTACCTTGTTCCAACGAATGCTTAGCACAGTACCAAATCGTCCAAACACAGCAGTTAGGAGATCATCGTTAAACTCGACGGGGGCACCACGCACTGACACATACGTCAACGCGACGCTGAGTTTCACTACCATAACAGAACTGGCGGCATCAGAGAGAGGGTAAACACGCCCATCACACCACCCCAGAAATGCCTAAAAGGCAGCCTGATGGCGAAACTTGACCACGGTGTGGTTCCCCTGCAGCAGCTGGATGCCCACTAATTCCGACAACTGCACATGGAGAGCATCTACTAGGGCAACACCAACCAACATGTGGTCCACCGGCACCATAAAAGCCAGACCAGCCGACGAGGTCCTCTTCAATGGAGGCCGGTAATTCCCCATGTCTCCTCAACAGGCGTACCACGCCCACACGGGGGACAACACCCCTACAGCCGTCACAGACGCCCTTCTCACACAGCCACTAGGATGGAAGTGACGAGCCCAACAAATGACACATCTGCACCCAACAGCTGCCGATGAGCCAATTCAGTTTTTTTATTTTTTTATTTTTATTTTTACATGCAAGCATGCAAGTTAAATACAATAAATACAATAAAACAACAGAGGAAACATAATAAAAAAGCAAAACAAAAAAAAACACCAGCCAGAAGGACCGACAGCACAGTACAAGAATAAGAATAACCAGAGAAAGACAGCATACATCAAGACAAGAATATAACACAAAGAGAAAACAAAGTAAACAAGCAATCAATGCACAAAACATAATAACACATGAAACAAAACAAACATAATCATCATGACTTACAAGTAAGGCATAAATATAGTAACATGAAATATAACAAGAAAATCAAAATACACAACAAGCCATAAAAAAACAAAACCCACACAGGGCATAATTACATCATAAATCATACACATAAACAAAGAACACTCACATCTAACCACCAGCCTCACAACAAACAAAGGAAAAGGCACAAGCACATAACACAAGTGGGCAAACATACAGCCAGAGGGGCACACAGCACCACAGAAATCAAAGAATTAGGTAATCAGTGGACATACTTGCCCGGGAACTGGGCCCGTGGGAACCGCACATGGAATGCTTCCCAGAGCAACCACCGCCTAGGGTCTAGCTCATCCACTGGGGAAGCCATGGCTTCCGGAACCCTGGCAACAAACACCTGCAAACAGGGACCCAGATGGTATTACTGACGAGGCGAGTAACCGCCATGCGTCCCCACACGCCGGGAACCCGCCCAGCAAGAAAGCAGTCCGGTTCATCAGACAGCATCAACTCGGCAATCATTTCCCAGTGACCCGGCGGCATCACAGACGCCGGCAACACGTCCTCCAGGTCCCCAATGCACACCGTCATAGGAGCGAGCTTGACATAGGGCACCACTACAGGGGCACCCGCGGCCACGGGCACTGGACGGCGCCCATCCTTCCGTATGGTAACTACCAGGCCACACCCAGGACCAGTATCCATACCAACCCCAGCAGCAGAAGCCATCCCCCCCCCCAATGCAGAGAGCCCCCTGGTGGGGAAAGAACAGAAGGCACCTCCGAGATATGGGCACCAGCACCTGCAGGCACATGAACCTCCGCCACCACTAACTCAGTAGACATCAATGCATCCGGATCTACCTCAACACCCAAAGACCCACAGTCACTGAAGTCCCCTACATCAGCCCAGGCAGAAGACGAAAGCCGGGAATGCTTGGGCTCTGGGCGGATATCATTCGAGCCGGATGCGGATCCAGAAACATGGCCACTACCAGCCGGATAAACTGCCGCCCGACCCAGAACAGCAGCAGCCTCAACTACAGGTGGAACCGGACCGTACACAGCAGGAGGCGGCACTGCCACCCCAGCACCCATCACAAACGGAACACAAGGCGAGGGCACAGGGCCAGGCGCAGGAGCAGAGGGTGAGGAAAGGGAGAGCGCCGACGACGCACAGAGATCGCCCGGAAGGTCTTCGGGAGCAGAGTGGACAGCGACGGGATCAGGAAGAACATCCGATGGCACGGCAACACCCGGAGGAGGGTCCTCAACAACCGAAGGAAGGACAGGCGATGCAGGGGGAGCCGCAGCCTCCAATGGGACACTCACCTCCTCACCCCTGGAGTCCTCCTCCAGAGTGAGCGGCGGGAAATCCTCTTCCTTAAACATGTTCACAGGAACAAATGCAGCCTCAGTGCACCCGGCAGCTTGATGGCCCAACAGGCCACATCGGAAACATGTTCGCAGTTGCCGTGCATAGTACACCCACACGTCGTATCCTAAAAGCCGGACAGAGGATGGAATGTCCGACCTCAGGCGCATCCATTGGGTATGAATGTTGGTCTTCACACCGGCATACTTGCCAGAAGACAGCGAGTGCATCCGCACACGGACGACGGTGCCAAACCGCTGGAAGAAATGCTAGAGGAGAGTCTCGAGAAACTCCAGGGGGCCCCATGGACACTCACATACGTCATGGTACCGCTTCGAGCCGATATAGACACAGACCCGGTGCCATTTTGCAGCTGCAAGGTACGTCCCTCATACTGCCGGAGAAAGTCACGGTATGCCGCTTCACCCATAAACTTGATAACCACACGGTGAGCAGTTACCAGCTCACCGCAGTAGAGTTCCATGACCGGGATACGGAGCATGTCACACATAACCGTCTCCACGACACGGTATCCCACACGACCAGTAAACTCCAAACCCATGGAGTTTACCCTCACAACAGGGGGAAGATGGCCGCCCATGTCAAAAGCGCCACGTCCACACCAGCCAGGAACAGCAGGGAGGGTAGAGACACCCACACCCCCTGCTGACGAAAGTGGCAAACATTGCAACTACCGGAGAGGCCAGGCGACACGTCTGCACCTCACGGCAGCTAGTAGGAAACTCCCGAGCCAATTCAGTTAGTGTCATTAGTCAGTCAGTGACGACGGGATAAGGATACCGTGGGTCCATCAGGCTATTGAATAGCTGTTTATTAATGCGCCACTGAGTGACAGTAAAGTAAACTTTTTGTTGTAATAGTTCTAGTTTTTTGTGAATAAAATGTTATACTATAGAAAATGGTCGTTTACGTCAAACCTTCCAATATTACTGCTCCACATTTCATGTTCTGCAACGCTTTGCCTGGTTTTGTTCATATCAAGTATGTATCTAAAGCTCGAGTTCATTGCACAGCACCACACTTCTATAAATAATGAAGTGAGAATCCGTCGGCTACCCTCTATTAGCTCTGCTAGGAGGAGCCAGCGACCTAAGTGACAGGTGACATCCGTGTGGTGTCGCCTGGCGGTTTGCTCCCGCTGTCCTATGATCTTAGGCTTTAAGATTAAATATCTGCCACTGGCAGCTCTTGCTGTTTAAGGTCTGCCTCTCTTGCGAGGTAGTTACGATTAACATAAAATCAATAGGAATTAATTCTTTTGATAATTGTCAGAGAAAAAAAAATCTCACAGACCTGCTTAGCTAACACGTTAAGTGTAGTAAGCAACTCATTCCCCACTCTAAAGACCATAGAGCAATTGAATAGGTGCAAGCAAACGCCGAGACTCTCAAAAGTTTGAGATCCCTTTCACTACGCCATTGACCTTAGCTAATCGCTGAAGTGAATCTAACGAGTAGGTCATGGATTCTCACAACGTATTATATGTTGTGGTGCTATGAATTCAGCTCTAAACTCATGAGGCAGTCTCAAATGAAGAGCAATAATAATTTCAGGCAACATGGCAGAACAAATGTAAATCAGTAAAATGTGTGGGATGTAACGAAAGACAGCGTTCAACATAACACAGTTTATTCAACACAGTACTAACTACTACAACAACGAAACATATCAATGACTTTACGCGAAATCCTTCCTGTGACACCTTTACGAAAGTTAGACACCAGCCATGAGTATGACAGGTTCCTTTTTGCAATCGCGTTGTGCTGCATAAATGAACTAACTTGAACATACTGTGTGTTCACAGAGGAATCAATCAAGCAAAACATACTAATCTATAATCACTAATGCAACATCAACAAGGTAGGTTAGGAGACATGCCTCCAGTAACCTCCTGTCAGATACTTTATGCTTCTTGCAACCCTCCCCTACAATAGCAGGTGCAATGCAATCAAACTAGTAACCTCTCAATGACTTTACAGTGACTAATGGAGCTAATGGTAACTCCAGCAACCCTCCTTAATTAAATTCTTATGTTAACACTCCGTCCCTCGGACGATCAACAATCAATGAATAATTGATTATGTTAACATTAAAATAACACTTTCGTTAACTTAATCTTGTCTCCCACAGACAAATCAAACTGTACAACTGTCACAAGTAACTCGAAATTAAATTACACAAACATTTTACCTGTCAAGCGTTCAGTGAGTAATCTCCATTAATCCCTGTACTACGGACAGCTGATTAATCTCAGTGCGAGTTACGTTATCAGTTATTATCGCCCACTCAATCGTTTACTACAATTTCTATATCCAAAGTGCGAAGAGAACGGCAATCACTCTTGACTACCCTCGAGCAATTAATTACTATCCCGAAGATCAATAATTAATTAATTCTCAAATACGTCAACTTTCACACTAGCTCAACAAATATAACATTAACGACATGAATTCTCTCTGGGGTCTTCCATACCCGATGAACTCAGGTGACTAGTTCTCTATTCCACGGACCGATAACTAATCATCACGTCTAGTTACTTTAACAATGACTTTACTCTCCCAAGTGTCAATCATATTACCTTTCCAACTGACAGTTATTATAATCGTGTAGCCTTCGTGTGAGTCAATCAACCATGATCGGAGTTTATTACCTTGACTTCTGTGAACCCCTTTATTACCTGTCCAACTGACAGATAATATGCAACAGACAGTACTTAAATGCAAGACTTTGGCCTCCTGGAATTTCTACAAGACTATCTGACGTCCCCTGAAGTTGCCTTGGCTAGGCTCCGTTGACCGACCAAAATGGCTGTTCCTTGGAAAATAATTAACCCAAACGTATCTTACGTTACTCAAAATCATCTTATGAACAATTTCTCTATAAGCAATGGGTGTTCCCTTGGTTACGATACATTACGTTCACTGAATGCTGGACTTTGATGACAACCACATACACAGAATAATAACACTAAGTACTGGCCCCAATGACGAGTTCACCCACGACATAATAGATCAATACTATGATCTAAATCGATTACAATCCGGATGCAATTTACAATTACAGCAGAACACCAGTAAATAACACACTCGGTGCTCTACACCAGAAGAACACGGCCCAAACAATTTACTGAACTACCGCGACAACCCATTCAGTGATCAAATAACACTATCAACAAATCACGGCCCAACAGTTTGCAACCCCTTTCCAATGTCACACATGCGGTGCTCTAATAACACTTAATTAGAACACGGCCCAACACTTTGTAACCCAGTTGCAATGAAAATTATTCCAACCACAGTAATAACACACTAGGCTTCGTGACACTTATAATTATATCGTACCGGCTGACCTCACCTGTAGCCTTCAGCTATCAAACGCTAATGTGGAACACTAAGGAGATAACACACTCCTGATAAACTTGGGCAAGTGATTAGCGATCCCACAGATCGATCATTACTCTCGTGTATATATATATATATATATATATATATATATATATATATATATATATATATATATATATATATATATATATATATATATATATATATATATATATATATATATATATATGTCGTACCTAGTAGCCAGAACGCATATATATATATATATATATATATATATATATATATATATATATATATATATATATATATATATATATATATATATATATATATATATATATATATATGTCGTACCTAGTAGCCAGAACACACTTCTCAGCCTACTATGCAAGGCCCGATTTGCCTAATAAGGCAAGTTTTTATGAATTATTTGTTTCTCGACTACCTAACCTACCTAACCTAACCTAACCTAACTTTTTCGGCTACCTAACCTAACCTAACCTATAAAGATAGGTTAGGTTAGGTTAGGTAGGGTTGGTTAGGTTCGGTCATATATCTACGTAAATTTTAACTCCAATAAAAAAAAATTTACCTCATACATAATGAAATGGGTAGCTTTATCATTTCATAAGAAAAAAATTAGAGAAAATATATTAATTCATAAAAACTTGGCTTATTAGGCAAATCGGGCCTTGCATAGAAGGCTGAGAAGTGCGTTCTGGCTACTAGGTACGACATATATATATATATATATATATATATATAAATATATATATATATATATATATATATATATATATATATATATATATATATATATATATATATATATATATATATATATATATATATATATTTATATATATATTGGCCCATACGAGGCATCTCCTATCTAAACACAAAGATTAATCCAGTGTAATTGGCCTGTTATGTTGGACATTGTCTTC